>NC_082639.1:90885535-91185714 GCF_028023285.1 Balaenoptera ricei
TTTTGTTCTATGTTTTAATTTTAAATATTTCTTAAAAGAAATGAAGTTTAATATACCCGCATTCCATCTTCGCCAGGAGGACCAGGAGGACCTTGGGGACCTCGTTCACCCTATTAAATAAATCCAAGTATAAGTAGAACACGAAATAAACTAGAATGTTTGTCTATCCTACAGCTATCCTACCAAATATAACGGAACATTTGCAGAAAAAACTTATGCTCTATTTTCCCTCCTTAAAACACTTCAAAGATAAATCATAATTTTACATTAACTGGCATTATATATTAGTATGCTAGGAAAAATGTTCCCTCAATTTTGAAAACAAAAAGGTTTAAATGAAATTCCCAAATAATTTTCAGACATTTAATTATTACAAACTAATAGAAAAGTATTCTGCTGAAAACTGTCTTAAACATGGATACATTTTGCTGATTTTTATTTAATTTACATTTTTTCTGCTTCTAAAATAATTCTTATTAAAACAGCACAGTTCTAGAAGACTAAAGAAGTTTTTGGATTTTTTAGAAAACAAAATTATATATTTTTCTCAACATGTGATAGGCACACACTAAATATCTTGCTAGACATTCATAGTGCTTTCTTTTCTTTATCTTTCTATTTTTTTTATATTCTCCAATTTCCTAATGGCTGTCCCATCTTCCTTCTTAACTTTTGGAGAAGAAAAATGTGAAGATCCAAAGCTGATCTTTTTTCGAAAGACCACATCTTTGCTTAATTTCCCACTAAAAATATTGACTGGATTGCCGTTCAACATTGTATTTTGTTTAGCCTTAGTGAATTATAAGCTCTTGCACCGGATTGCAAACTAATATTATCACAAAGAAGTAGCCTGTGGTGTCTCAATCTACTGGAGCCATCTAATTAGTATAATAAAATACAGTGCCCAGTATATTGTTATATTAATGACAAACTGCCTATAGATGTCCTCTTTTGAGTATATTTCCACAGACAAAATGTAAGAAGGAAATTGAGGCAATTATCAAAAAATTAGAGGCAAAAATTAAATCTCCACACTTGTTCTATAAATGTATTTTCCATATACATGTACATAAAGATTCCACCTCAACTTATGTTTGTGTAAAATGAGTATTTTAATGTCTAAAAGAAATTAAAGAACTTATATGAGTATCGCACATATAATTCTACTTATCTTTCTTCAAATATCTAGTAGATGTACTAATTTACATGAGTTCACAAATACTTAAATTAATTTTCTTCTTATATCTTAGTGTATCAATATTTCGTAGTATTCCTGTATTATCCCAATATAAAAAAGTATAAAATGTACAGAATGGTATATCTTACCCTGTGACCCTTGTCACCTGGCAGACCTGGAAGTCCATCAAATCCTCGATCCCCCTGTAAAATCACCATCATCATCATCATCAATCATCATCACCACCATCACCATCATCATCACATTCCCAGCCTATTTCTGTACTGTAATTTGAGTGTGAAATATTCTTTCATATCAAGAAACTCTATTTTAAAATATAAAAATTTCAGGGGTGAACTGAGATACGAGATCTGAAAATACAAATGTATGAGATGAGCTCCCGACCTTGGCCCCAGGTTCTCCTGGCATTCCTCTTCCTCCATCAGCACCCGGACGACCCTGATAATACCAAGAACATGACTAAGCAAAAGGGATTCCAAATAGCACAGAATAAAAGAAAACAAAATAACTGATGATTTCAGATGCCCTCAAAATGTACAATGAAAATTAACCATACCCTTTTTCCAGATTTTCCTATTGGACCAGGAGGACCTTGGACACCACGAGGGCCCTATACAAAACATCATAATTAATTAATTTTATAGAATTCCTGACCAATAAACTTAATCACATCAAGAGAAATGGCTTTAGAAATTTATATCTTCTTAGCTTTACCTTAATCATTTTAACACAAGAAAATTATTTCTTATGTAAAAGTCTAGATAAAGCAAAAAGACAAGAGAATCGATTTTTCTAAATGGTTTCTTGCCAAAAAAGAGTCATGCTATTTTCTTAAGTTTATATAGACATGCGATTACATTTAAACAAAAGGCATATAAAGTGATATTTTAAGCTAAAAAAAATCCTCAATTGCTAAATATGTTATCAAAACCTTGCAGTTTTACAGTTCACTTGACTGAAAACACTTCCATTTTATTCCTCTTCTCTTTGCCTTCACCTTTCTCTTCATTTTTTGGAGATCCTATTCTAGATATTTATTCTTTTATTGCAGGTATCACATTGGATTATAATTGTCTTTTTTTCATAGTTGAATCTCCCATTAAATTGTTAACCACTGTGATTTTGGACTAAGTCTTTTTCTCCGTTATACTCCCATAATTTAGCACAGTGCCTGGTACATATTTCTTTCAATCATCTACAAAATCCTGGAGGATCACTTGGCAAACCTTAATTCAAATTATTGACTGGCACCATGCCATGTCAGATTAAAGATTCTCAATATCTTTCTTGAAGCAGTATAATACAATGTTATATCTATATATATATATATATATATATATATATTGATATATATAATATTATAATATATAATAATATATAATAATATATAATATATTATATTATATTATATATATTAATATATATAATATAATATAATATTATATATTATATATAATATATAATAATATATATAATAATATTATATATATTGATATATATAATATATATATCAATGTCTTATTTGTGAATTAATATATGTGTTTTTTAAAATAAAATTACACAGCTAATAATAGATCAAATATAGATCCAGTAAAAATAGTATATAGGCCTTTGTATTTAATTAACTATACCCCTTTTTAAGTTTAAACAATATGCATATAATGAGTGAGGTAGAAAATGTAACACATATTTAAAATTACAAATAATTCTTATGATTGCTGTGAAATGTTGATTATAGAAATATGAAATTAAGGTTGCCTAATAATTAGAGGTTAAAAGAATATAGCTTTTAAAAAAATATTGCAGCAAGAAAACTCTATCCTATACCCCATCTGGAAGGCAAGGAGCAATAATAACAGGACAAATCTTGTTAGTTTTTAATGAAAATGATCCTTCATTTGATATTGCATCTCATTGGAGTTAAGGAAAACTGCAAAGACCATGAAAACTACTGAAGAATGTTTTCAGATTCATCTATTTTGTCAAGAGGTGAGTCTGACCCAAAAGTTCATAAACTTTGCAAAAGACATATCAATATTTTTATGCAATTCTCAGTTAAGGTACAAATGTTTTCCATCTCTTTATGGCAACATTTAACAAGCACGACAAAGAAGGTTGCCACATTCCGTGTCACCCAAATATCTTTCTAAATTTGGGGGGGATTTTTTCTCATTTCAGAATAAACTGTGGTGCATCCAAACAGGGGAATATTATTCAGCAACAAAAAGGAATAAACTATTGATGCACTCATCAACTGCAACAAATCCCAAAGGCATTATGCTGAGTGAAAGAAACCAATCTCAAAGGTTACATAATGTATGATTTCATTTATGTAGTATTCTTGGAAACATGAAACTGTAGTGATGAAGAAAAGATCAGTGCTTGTCAGGTATTAGGGGTACGAGGAAGTTGTGACTGTAAAGTGGCACCAAGAAATTGCTTGGGGTTACAGAACTGTTCTCTATCCTAACGACTGTGGTGGTGGTGACGAAGAATACATATAGGTGTTCACATTCAAGTTTACATTATAATATTGTTAAAATAAAACTAATTTTAAAAAAAGAAAAAATTTAGTTGGATGGCCACTTGAGAGCCCCTGTAGCCCAATCTGAGTTTATATGTATTGAGTATATCAGAAAGCATTTTTATTAAAAATGAATTTTAAAAATACATCACATTTTGCTTTTCCAGTTTTCTAGAATAAGTATAATTCATAATGTGCTTATAGTGAATGTCTCTATCTAGTTATTATCATTCAAGGAAAAATAATACTTTTAATTTGGCACCATGTAAATATAATGTAAGATCTTTTTAAGAATTTCAGGTCAGATGTTCTCAATTTCTCTTAATTTCCTCAGCTCTACAAAGGGCTTAAAATTAGCTTCTTTTAGGTATATTAAATATTCTTTCTGAGAGAACTTATTAGATTTTATTCTCCATGGGAAACATGTTAGGCTTGTGGCAGGGCCACTATAAATACAATTGTAATAGTGCTTCTCTGTTCTGTATGATCTCAAGCCAATTTAACGTTCTGAAGACCTATTACTATCAAGACTTTCCCATTCTAGCTTATTATCTTCTTTTAATATTGTTTAAATTAATAAAGTTATTGGCAGTCAACTGACCATTAGAGATGTTTCAATTAGAGAAGGTGATGTGAGCTTAAAGGTAATGTAAGTAATTTCTTTACTCATAAAACAGATGGCAGACACTTCAATTACCCTAATAGATAAGATAAAGTCAAAAATAAAATAAGTGAAATAGGTTAATTTTTACCTGAGGACCTGGATCACCCCTCTCACCTTTGGCCCCAGAGGAACCAGGCCCCCCCTGTAGAGAAAAGGTGAAGACATAATCATTTAATTTTGTAATTCCCTAACCTGTTTTGCCCTACCATTTTCACTTGAAATAATTAAACATTATTCAAAATACATTTCTTCAAATAGTATGATTTTATTAGTTAATACAACAAAATTTTCAAGTCCTCTGATTGAAATACATCTCTTCTCAGATTTTGACTGTATTCCAGTGTGTGAACTATATTTAAAAGTCTATATTTTACTGATAACTACACAGAAACAAATTTCATGAAATCACATTGAAGTGTTCTTTAATGTGTGTGCCATCAGAGCACTTACGATGATACACAGGCGTTATTTATCATTACACTGTGGTGGAGTACTAGAGGAAACACATTTTTACAGAATCGGGTACACATTGAATTCATTTACGAAACTTGGCAAATATTAATGCTGTTATACTCAGAAACTTCTCAGACACTGAATTCTATAGCAATAAAATGTCAAGAACAGATGCTATTGTTGTCATTATAATTGTCCTGAAATAATGTCAAAGCATTTTTTCCTAGATTTGTCTATTTTTCCTTAGGAGAATAAGTCCTTATGATAAACGCCTCTTCCAAATATTTACACAATCCACAAAGTGCAACAAAAGCCTGGCATAGTAACTGGAAAAAAATATAAAACCACTTTATAAAAGTGTTGTGAGTTTTAAAAAATAAATACTAGGCCATCCATCTTCCTAAAAAGCTTTAGAATACTAAAATTGAACATAGTGATAATAGTTACTTCATGCTGAAGAAGTATACTTTGTGTGTTTAAGAAGTTTCTGATTTATTTAAATCAATAGAGATTCAATTAAATACTGCATTGAATCAAAGTGCAAAAAGGTTAAAATTATGCTAAGCCTGAAAATGCTAGGTATCTAGAGCCTCCTGGTGGCTCCAAAGTAAAATAACTATTAATATGACTGCCAAAAAATATGGCAAGTCAAGTAACATGAATATTCCAATCCTGAAAATTACAAGAATGATGACTTTCAAGTGTCTAATTAAGAATTCTTGCAACTAAATTTCTTCAAGAGAGAAACTGGGGTTCTACATTAAATCAGATTATTCATAGAATTGAATGCAATTAAAGGACAGCCAATTTATTTTTAATTACTTTACTGTATTATATCTTCTGTATATAAGCACAACCTACTCAACAGATTATAATTACTTTGCCCAAACACTTATTCTAAAAATCGCCATGTAATAATTGACAGTAACAGAATAGGGTAAAGAACATTTTCTATGTTTCCTGCGTATTTTAAAATATAGATCTCTTTTAGTCTATAAAATCAATTGGAAACAAATAATTGAATAAAGGAATATTTCACTGAAAGAATGAACATATTTATGTATTAAAATATTGTTCTTTTTAAAATCTTAATATATAAAATACGTTTAGACTCTAGAATTAAGATTTTTGAAAGTCTGTTATAATTTGATGTTTTGGAGCAAAGAATAATAGAAGAGAAAATGCTGAAAACAAACAATGTGATTTTTTTCTCTCAATACCAGCCTTTAATATTTTAGGAAGCTAAAACTTTCTATAACAAAGACTTAAGTAGTAAAACCAATTAATCTTGGATATTACGTTGAGAATGGTAATGTAATAACATGGCTGTCAATGATTTCTCTTTGCCAACATGCTGTGAACGTCTGACCCTTAAGGACTGGTGAAAACAGGGACAGCTTAATGTAACAAGCTTTCATTGGCTCTGCTCAACGCTGTCCTTACCCTCTACAGATCCGCTAGACTTGTGTTTGTCAGGATGATAAGCAGGAAAATTCCTTTGGATGATAGGATTTTACAGATGCTAGGCTGATATTTTTAATTTAAGCAAAAGGCAGTGTTTCCCAAACACGCTTGACCGTAAGAATCAGCCTGCTGCACTCATTGAAAATATAGTTTGCCAGTTCTGACCCTGAATATGCATCATTAGAGTCTCAAGTTCAAGGCCCCAGGAACTTTCACTTTTGATAAAATATATGGGTAATTCTTCTGCCCCCAAATTTGTGAAACACTAGCATACTGCTGATTTTCCTCAGTCATGTAAATGTGTTATTATTAACAAGCAATTAAATATTAACTCTATTTCTGCCTTTATTAAATGACATGGAATCCATCATCTTCCCTACTATATTTTGAAAGGCAGAACAGTAAAACTACATGATAAATACATAATAATGCATTTAGAAACGTGTATAATTTAAATTCTGTGGAACATATTGCCAGAACACATGTTCCACGTGAGCTCATATGATTGTGAAGCCCTTCAAGATATATAAAATGTTATAAAATTTCAAGACTGAAGAGAACCATAAATTTATGAAAAAGTAGATAACAAACTCTTGAATAAACTGAATGAAGAAAACTATTCTTCCTCCTAATAAGATCAGTAAAACAGATTAAATAATTACAAAACTATTTAATTGATTCAAATTTGAATAAAACAGTTTTACTGTGTCTACTAAGTAAACCAAAGATAAACTTTTAATGTTCAGAGTAATAATTTCTATAAATACCATTATTTCAATAAAACATTGTGAGCATATAAGACCATATTGAAAGTATACTACAGCTTTTTATATAAAAAAATACTTAAAATAGAAATTATTCCATTAATTTTAAAATCAGTGTGAACTCAGGTTGGAATTCTACAATGTTCTTTTCTCTTAAGAAAAAAGTATGATTTAAAAAGAATCTTTGTTTTGTGTGTGTGTGAACTGCTACACTGCTTAGCATTTGGTAAGTTTCAAAATATTTTTAAAAATATATAGAATATTAGCTTGTCAGTAAGCTTGTAAGGAAAATAAAACACTTATTTTCCAAGAGTGTCTAAAAGACAGAATAATTTCTCTAATATCTGAAGCAGTTCATGGAATACTAGAGGCAACTTAAAGTTAAGCCAAGTCTCCTGCTTTCTCCTAAGATTATGGAAAAATTTTCATTGGCCTCAAATATTTTTTTCTTTTTTAATAAATTCTGTTTTACATAAAATTAAATCTCAAGAACTTACTGTACACTTGAACTTCAATAACTCAAACTATTATTCAAATAAATTATAGTTTGAAAAGTTAATAATTGGATCTGTGATTCAATTATATTTTTCATTGTATTTATTTGATTTGAGAATTTTCCATTGTAACCTTTTCATTAAAATTTACTGAGGACTGAATTCAGAGAGATTTCTTAAATGGAAACAAAATCCAAGTATAAGTCGATATATTTACCCTACTTTCACCAGCCAAAGATATGAAAACTGCCTGACCAAAGTTGCACAAGGAACTACTAATACAGGAATTTAAACATATATTATCTTTTTGGGTAACCTACCACAGGACCCGGTCTTCCAGTTAGACCCATTGGGCCAGGTGGACCTCTCAGAGCAATCTAGAAAATAAAATATAGCAAATTCAGGAATGCCTCCCTGGATGAGCATATTAAACCACAATATTCATTTGCACAAGTTACCCTTAAGTAGCAGCTCATCAACAGAGGTATAATAGCTACATAGTAGAAAGAGCACCTGACTACTGAAGAATCACAAGTTTTTAGAATGACAAGTTGACCTAATAAGTATCAGACATTTTTTAAGCTGTTGTGACTTGTATACAAGCTTGTACCATATATATTATGATTTATTCAATGATAAAAGTTAAAATAGATTTTAACATCTAATAAGAAATTTAATATCTGATGATTTTCCTCCTCAAAAGTGCATTCAGAATATTGTGTAGGCTTCTCTTAAATATGTAGGTGCAATTCTCATTGACAATACTTTTAGATGTGAACAATTTGAAGTGCTTTAAGTAAAAGTTTTCTAGCAGTATTTTAGGAAAAACTATGACAATTCAAGCCAGATAGTAACAAGCAAAATTGATCAGAAAGTGCTTAGATAATATAGTTATTTTAACAATTCTCAAATTTAATGCTTTATAGAAAAATACATTTATTTGGTAGAATCATAGGCATGATAGACTGATTACATGCACTACTGACACTGAATATTAGAAATGTGAAATTAGCACTTGGAAAGCTGGAACAAGTAGAGTAAAAGGATAAATATTTGACAGATGTTAAATTAGTATGGTGCGCTATTTTTTAATATTAGTGATTCCAAAAGATGAATATTTAGATTACCAAAACAGATATAAAAAATAATATTGTAATAGAAATAATGTAAAATCATATTAGAAAAGTGCATGAGATGAAAACAGTAGTATCTCCAAAATTTCACTACTGACTCACCATGAGATTTTTGACAATACACTTCTTAATCCTTGAGATTAAATATCTGAAAAATTGGAATTATAATGCTTGCTACCTATTTCCAAGTAGGTTAAAAGGACTAATAAAATTAGGAATTCAATCGCCTAATAAACTATTTAAGCTCAAATAATTACCTAAAATCTGTTCAAAGTAATAAAATTTATAAGTTGTAGGCATCATTAGTAAATCAATTTAAATATTTTTAGATTTGTATTATGCCAAGGTCTAATAAACAAATATTTAAGTTTTTCATTGTCTTTATAAATGATGTAACCAAACAATGGTATCTTTTCAGATTGATAGACTTACACTCTCAGATAATTTATGCACTCATAAACTTATGGTGATAAATAGTTATCACCAAAATGATTTATATCACTTAGGAAGCAGGTACCCGTATCCATGCCAACCATAAGCCCTTTATTTCCTTTTTCCTTGAAAAGAAAAAAAGACTATACTATGAATAAAAGTATTATATGACTTTCATCACTTTCCTGATCCATTCTTTTGATTTCCTTACTATATTTTAACTGCACTGGAGCTAACTTAAAAAACAAACAATTTTATATTATATAAGTATACAGATAGTGGAAAGCTTTTAGCTGACAAACAAATATGAACTAAATGGATTTGGTTTAAAATATAGATTACAATGATTCGAGCTTAGAATACATATTTGAAGGTTTCTTTCCTCCACAAGAATGCCTAAGAAATTTAATTTTCTGGATTATTTGGGATATCCTGAATAATCTATAAGATTGGGTGGAAAAATTATTTTAAACTTTATCCTCTTACTTTATTCATTAATCATTGACATATGCCTTAACAGGGAAAACTGGATGTGAAAGATAAAGGGTGATACATATAAATCCATCAGTACTCTTTGAAAAAAAATTAGAAAATTTGTGTATTATGGTCTGCATGTTTTTGCCAGAATTATGTATGGCAATACTGCAAGGATCAGTCATTTAAATTAAATATTAAATTAAAGAAAATATTCCTATTGGAAAAATAGATATTATCTTAGTATCTTCTCCATCTAAATTCAACATACTATTCAGAAGTATTTTGTTCATAATAGTAGCACCCTCCAGATACACACACACACCCACACACACACTTTCTCTCTCTTGCATAATTTGGCACAGAATCAGGTAATGGAGCTACATGTTGATCCTTTCTTACCCGAGCCTGCTGAAGAATGGCCTGGGCCTGAGCTTCCTGAGCAGAGATGATTGGTCCTTTGGAACCATCGCCACCATAACGAAACTAAGAACAGATAACATACAGAAGCTCAAAATCAGAATTTCTCAAATAGGTGCCTTAATTACTAGATTAAAAACTACTTACTTAAAATGGTGGGATTTTACAAAAGTCCAAGGTAACTCCATCATGAATCATGATACCTAGATTTTTTAAAAAATTTTCTTTCTGTCCATTATGGAAGTTTTCTAGACCATGATTTACCACTTGTAGAAGAGACTACAGACTCCTTTACAATTTTAAATTCCATAATTTTTGAAAACTCTGGAATAAGCTATCATCCATTTCTTTACCTGCACAAACGCTACCCGTTCTACTCACTCATTTGTAAAAATTCTAAATGCACTAAATTCGGTAGTGTTATAGATCAACTGCTATTTTGTTGAGCAAAACTTCTGGAATCTCTGTGAACACAGAGGAAATCTTCCTTGAGATATATTCAGTTTGTTTACCTTTTCTTAAGTAATTATACTAGGAAGCTGATCATTTCTGTATCCCTCTATAAAATGCTAAAGCTCCTTTTTAATTTTAACTCAAAATGCAGCATGAATAAATTTCTATGTTATTATTACTTGAATCTTTATAACATTTAAACAAATACACTAATTTTTTCCACAAGAACTTGGGCAACTTTATTTAAAAATTTTTTTTTATTGAAGTATAGTTGATTTACAAAGTTGTGTTAGTTTCTGGTGTACAGCAAAGTGATTCAGTTTTATATATATATATATATATATATATATATATAAAAATATATATATACTGAATATATGTGTATTATATTCTTTTTCATATTCTTTTCCATTATGGTTTATTATAAGATATTGAATATAGTTCTTTGTGCTATACAGAGGGACCTTGTTGTTTATCTATTTTATATTTAGTAGTTTGTATCTGCTAATCCCAAACTCCTAATTTATCCCTCCCCCCTCCCTTCCCCTTTGGTAAGCATAGATTTGTTTTCTAAGTCTGTGAGTCTGTTTCTATTTTGTAAATACGTTCATTTGTATCATATTTTATATTCCACATATAAGTGATATCATATGATATTTGTCTTTCTCTGTCTGACTTACTTCATCCAGTATGATAATCTCTAGTTTCATCCATGTTGCTGCAAATGACATAATTTCATTCTTTTTAATGGCTGAATAGTATCCCATTTTATATTTATATATCTATATATCTATATCTATATATATATATATATATGCCACATCTTCTTTATCCATTCATCTGTCACTGGACCTTTAGGTTGCTTCCATGTCTTGGCTATTGTAAATAGAGCTGCTATGAACATTGGGTGCATGCATCTTTTCAAATTTGAGTATTCTGTGGATACATGCCCAGGAGTGGGACTGCTGGATCATATGTTAACTTTATTTTTAGTTTTTTGAGGAACCTCCATACTGTTTTCCATAGTAGCTGCATCAATTTACATTCCCACTAACAGTGTAGGAGGTTTCCCTTTTCTCCACACCCTCTGCAGCATTTATTATTTGTAGTCTTTTTAATGATGGCCATTCTGACTGGCGTGAGTTGATACCTCATTGTAGATTGGATTTACACTTCTCTAATAATTAGCAATGTTTAGCATCTCTTCTTGTGCCTATTGACCATCTGTATGTCTTCTTTGGAGAAATGTTTATTTAGGTCTTCTGCCCATTTTTTGATTGGTTTTTTTTGTTTTTGTTGTTACTGAGCTGGATGAGATGTTTGTATATTTTGGAAATTAAGTCCTTGATGGTCGCATCTTTTGCAAGTATTTTCTCCCAGTCTGTTGGTTGTCTTTTTGTTTTGTTTATGGTTTCCTTTGCTGTGCAAAAGCTTATAAATTTGATTAGGTCCCATTTGTTTAGTTTTGTTTTTATTTCTAGTACCTTGGAAGACTGACCCAAGAAAACATTGCTATGATTTATGTCAAAGAATGTTTTGCCTATGTTCTCTTCTAGAAGTTTTATGGTGTCATGTCTTATATTTAAGTCTTTAAGCCATTTTGAGTTTATTTTTGTGTATGGTGTGAGGGTGTGTTCTAACTTCATTGATTTACATGGGGCTCTCCAACTTTCCCAACACCCCTTGCTAAAAAGATCGTCTTTTCCCCATTGTATATTCTTGCCTCCTTTGTCAAAGATTAATTGACTATAGGTGTGTGGGTTTATTTCTGGGCTCTCTACTCTGTTCCATTGATCCATATGTCTGTTTTTGTGCCAATACCATGCTGCTTTGATTACTGTGGCTTTGTAATATTGTCTGAATTCTGGGAGGGTTATGCCTCCAGCTTTGTTCTTTTTCCTAAGGATTGCTTTGGCAATTCTGGGTCTTTTATGGTTCCATATACATTTTAGGATTTTTTGTTCTAGTTCTGTGAAAAATGTCAAGGTTAATTTGATAGAGGTTGCATTAAATCTAGATTGCTTTGGGTCGTATGGCCATTTTAACAATATTAATTCTTTTGGGCAACTTTAAAAAGCAATCTTAAGGTAAAACAAATAATTTTTGGACAATGAATAATAACACTATAGATATATCGTATTTAAAAAGTATTAGCTCATGTCTATATGGTGGTAAATAGCATATTAACTTTATGTTAATACATGAAATGCATGTTACTCATATGACTCAGGATAAAGCACATGATTAAAAATATTAAGAAAATCCTCTAAGATTTGTTGTCAAAAAATATAATGAAATAATAAAGCCTTAGTTCTACTGCAGAAATAAATATTTACCAGAATTTTGTTTTAGCAAAATTTATCACAATTTCTGAAGGCTGCTTCATTTCAAGTATCTCTACCTCATACAATGGTTTTTTGATTGATCTATAATATGGTTCCGCAATATTTGTCAGCAGCAGGTTGACAAAACATTGGGTCATCTTTATAACTATAAAAAACATACCGGTAACACTAACATGGTACCAGGAGGACCAGGTAAACCATCAGCCCCTGGTAGACCAGGACGTCCTGGGGGACCCTAGGGAAGTAAATAAAATCATCAAAATTAATCAATAAACAAAATAATTAGAAACAGAATGACTTTGAGTACCATAAGTCTACATTATCTACTTTGTGTTTGTCCTCTACTCCTTGGTTAATCTCCTTTTAGTAAGTATACCTAGAGAGGATTGTATTTCATTGCAGTAGTTTTATATAATTTAAATAATGTACAAGTTTATTGGCTACTCAAGGAAGGAGAAAAAAAGGGATTTTACAAGAAGAGTTTCAATAGACTTAACGCAAATGGTCTATTTCACCATGTGACCCAGGATGTGACCTTCAAATTAGGATGCAACCTTATTAATTCATTCTATCAGTATTCAGCTAGTCATGAGAGTTCCTGGTAAATATGTCTGAACTCAAAAGGAAGAACTTAATCTAATGTATCGGGTTCATATCAAAATGGAAATTGATTAAAAATAAAAAATTTTCTTACTAATTATAACATAGATAAATGCACATTCTTTCACCTCACTTTTAAACTTATAGTTAGAAAAGTTAAACAAAATTTTGCACAACACTGAATTCATATGTTATCCAAGTGAGAATAATATGTTAAACCTGTAGAATATATTTTAATTCTTTTCATTTATGTTGCATTCTTTTGTTATGAGTCCCTTCACTTACCCTCTCGCCAGGGTCACCAGGGGGTCCAGTGGGGCCTTGTAGACCTGGAGGACCCATAAGACCCTACAGAGAAATAAACCATGATTTGAGTTAGATTCCTGATTTCATTAGTATTCAGGCAAATTCATCCTACCAAAATCAAAGAAGAACTCGTATTCATAAATAAACACTCTTCTCCCAAACAATTGCCCTATTTATCTTCCCGTAAAAAGAGAACATATAGGGACCACTTTGTAGCTAGCTCAACTCTTCCTCTACGAGGCTGCTCTCAGGGTAGAGACAGACATTCCAAGGAAGAACAGGAAAGGAAATCCTGCCAATGTACAGTCCCTGAGGTGGAAGTTGGTTCCCAGTTCTTACTGAAGAAATGTTATACTCATTCAATTAGACTGCAAAAATGTGACAGTGAAGTTGAAATGTAGAAATCATTTATATTCTTTACGGGTAAAAGTATTTAAAGGCATCAGTATAATATATTTATTTCACATGACAAGAATTTAATTAATTCCACAAAGGAAAGAAGATTTCTTACAAAGTCAGATCAGTACAACTACCTGACAATAAAGACACCCTGATGAGTAACATTAGCCTTATTAGGAAATGACAATGGAAGCTGATAGTCACTCCATTCAGAAGTACAGATAAGGCAGCTACAGTCCACTTAGAATTCTCAGCTCTATTCTTTGAGATATATCTATACCTTTTAAAAAAAAAAAAGAGGGCTATTTTTTTACTTTTATAACTTTCAGGCACAAAGTTGAAGATTAGATTAGAAAAGTCAGAGATATTTAAGCAACAAAAATATTTAAAACAAAATTTAATTTCATAGCTCTCAAAAGAATATCATTTGGATAGCCAAATCAGAAAGTGATTCAAGGCCACCGGGTCCTCTGACCAAGTATTTGCCTCTATAATTCAATACTCAAATTAGTCTAAAATGTATAAATTCAACAGTGTAATAGAAATCTTATATCTGATTATTAAAAAAATCAAGACAAAAATGATCTTAAAACATTTACATACCGCAGGTCCTGCTGGCCCTGGTGGTCCTTCAATAAGCATGCCCTACAGTTAAAAAAGATAGAGTCATTACTAGGGCAGTAACCCCTAACCTCTTATCTAATTGGCTCTTAGAAAGCACCACATCATTGCATTTTAAAAGGTAAATTATCTGTTCCTACATATAAAACAATTACAAGCATTTTTGCACAGGGAAGGGAGGAAATTAAAAATGATAGAAGACATAATCCCTGTCCTGAGAAAATCTGTGAACTAATTAGCAAGGAAATAAATATTCAGATAAGTAATATTACAAAGAGAATATGCTAAGTGCTCCCCAAAAGGGCAAAGGCATTTAACCAAGTTTTCCCTAGCACCCAGAATAATGCTGGGCACAAAGCAAGAACCTGATAAATATTTGCTGTGTGAATGAAAGGATGGAAGAAAGTGGCACCTAAGCACTTTAACTCAGGGAAAGGGGAGAAAAGTCCATGTTAAAGAACTGGACATAAATATAAGTTCTTAAAAAGACAAGAGAATAGAATACTATTTCAGGATAAGAACCCAATTCTAGAAAGTTTATGATTCTACTGCTGAAAACTGTCTTGTCATTTAAAAAGTTGGATGTAAATTTTCATAACAAGGACAAATTTATTCAGAAAAAAATATTTTTAAAGACTTTGGCGAGCATATGATGTGCTTTCTCAGATTTTGGAGTAATAAACAGACAACAATGTTCTTAGAGATGCATCTTTTTTATCTTTATCTCCTCCATCTTTTATACAAATTTTATGTCCTTGCAGTTCCTGAAATGATTTTCATTAGCATGAGGCAAATAGTTAAACATACTTCCTTTAGTTCTAATGCAATACTTTTCCCAAATTGCTGATTAGGGAGAACAACAGTAAAATTGACTTCCAGTAAGAATTTGCTTCTTACCAATATCTTGAGTGGCAGTAACATTAATATAAATCTTCAAATCACTTTTGAAGTGATTTGAAGATTTTTTCCAATGGAAGAAAAGGAAACAAATTTTAAAAAGAACGTTTTCATATTATTACATGATGTGATTTGAATATGAAACAAATAAGTACTATGTCAAATAATATATTTCTAATAATGTTAAGTTATAGCAATTAGAGGAGAAAGTCACTGGACTGGAAAATAGAAGAGGTAAAGTCTGGTCATATCTCAACCACCAAACATTTGAACCCTTTGGGTCTTAGGCTTCTTAGTTTTAAAATGAGAGAATTAGACTAAAACATTGTCGGTTAGTTTCAAATTCCAAAATTCTGTATCTCTATATTTTTTTGGTTTATTGAAATTCTACTTGCCAGAACTGGCCTTACTAACTCATTACTTGTGGCATTATAAACATATGGACATTAGAATTTTCAATGGTACTATTACAATGTATTCATACCAGTACTTACAGGTTCAACTACTGCTGGCTCTCCTTTCTGTCCTTTTTCTCCGTATGCACCATGGCCATTTATCTGTTGAGTGAAAAATTCAAGCAGCCTGTCTTTAAGTAAATAAGGCCATTTAAGTATTTTTAAAAGATCATTTAATCATCTAAGTGCATTTAAAACAATCTATTAAAATGTGTTTTTTAACATAGAAACCTATTAAAGTTTTAAATACTGAAAATATACAAAGGGAAACACAATGAACATTAATGCTAAATCTTGAATGAGATTGAACAATTGTTTCTTAAGGACATATTATAAAAAGATAAAGATATCTGTCGACCTCATTATTATTCCAAGGCACTAAGCAAAAAGTGTCATCAAATTAAATTCAACAAAATAGAGGTGGAGGGAGGAAATGGGTGAAGGGGTTCAAAAGGTTAAATAATAATAATTATAATGATAAAATGATAATTAATATGGTGCATTCCTGAGCATCACCAGAAAAGAAAAATAAATAAAACAGTCTAAAAATTAGAAAATAGTCTTAGTACCCAGAATGACAATGCCAAGAAAACTTGGATGCAACTCTATGAAAGATTATTCTTTCAAATGAAGACTCCAGTAGTGTGGCCTGAGATACAACTGCTGAAGATCCCCATGAGGAAGAATCTATCAAGGTATCCTAGTAGTGATAAATATTCATAATTTATATAAGAACATAACCTACATTTTAAACCTGAAAAGACATCAAGATGAACACGAAAATACTCCAGAAATAAGACATACATGGACACAGAGCAGAATACTGACTTACACTTGTTTCTGTGATATCTGTTTCTGCTGGAACACCTGGACCAAATTCTTCATTAGTGGGGCTTGTTGGTTTATCTTCATATTCTTTATAGTCATAAAAATCATATTCGCCTAAATCTCCATCTACCAGAAGATCAGAGTCCCTGCCGTCTATTTCTTTGTTTTCATATAGCATATCCTCAGAATTTTTCCTCTGGGAATCATAATCCTCTCCAGTTAGATATTCTTCAGTAAATACTTCTTCAACCGGATTTGGCTATTAATTTAAGTCGCAAGGAATTGGAGAACATGAAGTTTACTGTTAGTAAAGCAAGGTAAGCATTTGCAATTACAGTTTGATGGAATGTGACAGGAAGTGGTCTGAATACTACTCAAGCAAGTCTGAAAGCTGGGAAAGACAGCCTTTCAACATTATTGAAAGAAATATTTTTGTACATTGGTATGTACAAGGAAATATTGCTTTCAAAGAACTTTTGCCAATAAACTGCAAATATTCACATAGATTCAACATGTGTATTTGCTTGTTCCATTGGAAAAAACTTGTCATGCAATTGATATTTACTTTATAGTTCGACTTGAATAATATATATATGTATATATAGAAAATATATAGTTAAAGCTTTGCTTAATTTTCAAATCTCACAGAACCTCATAATGAAATATAATTGCTACCAGAAAAGCCATGTAAGTTTGACTCTCAATCTGAAAAATAAAATATTAATGCCAATATTGAGATTTATCATTGCAATATTTATGCAGAGTATCTAGAATGTAGGGAAGTATTATATCACCAAAGAGTTCTTTACAGCAAATAAAATATAAATTAGAGTCCTCAGAATTTAATACAATAGAATATATCACTGTATAGTCTCATAAAGAGTATGAGACTATTCACTTAAAAGTAAAAATTACATCAAAAATACTATCTCAGAGATACAGAAAAATAAAGCTAGTATAATTTCCTTTTTTCATAAATAATTCCTCATTAATAGCATAAATCTTAATGATATTTATTAGGTAATTAGGGGCCATATGATTTTGATGAGGTTCAAATTAAATAATTTATCTTGCTACTTTTGAATTTCATAAATAACTTGTTTGCTATAGCATAGTGAATCTAGATGATAGAACAATATTGAATAATAAGTGGTGTTACATAAAGTCATGTGAATGAAAAATGTGGCTAAATGATTAATTTAGTGATTGTTAACTAAAATAAAATGTCCAATAACCATAATATTTTTATATTCTTAAACAATGAGTATATACTATCATTAGGGGGTGCATATCATCTGGGATCAGAATATTACTATGTTCATAGATCTGAGCAAAAGATGAATGAATTTGGGTATATAAATAAACATCTTGAATCAAGATAACCATTTTTGGAAAATGATTATTTTGGACTAGATGAAACTTGAAATCAGTTCTTACCCTAAAATGTTATTACTCTAAATTATGTGTTTGCATGTAAAGTCTCACTGAGTTAATTTGCCTCACTGGGACACATGTTATATAAATTTTTAATAACTAAAATGATTCAGGTATTCCTCATACCAGGTGACAGGAATTTAACAGTTAAATTGAATTGTATACTTATTTTTTCATAATCAGAATATATGCATAGTATGAAATTCAGGAAGATTGTTCTATTTGTACCTGTATGTACTTAAACATTTTCATAGAAAGGACTGGGAAAGGTTAAGATATAGTATTTTAACCATAATTAAGTTTGAAAATGTAAATAGCCATTAAAACCAACTAAGACTATATTTTCTCAAAATATTTGTGTCATAAAAATGCATGATTATTGGTCAGATGGAGTAAATTCTAATTGTATCATTTGATGATACAGTTGTTACTTTAGAGGATTCTCCTCCTCACAGAAGGGTCATGTTGTGAATACCCTTAATCACAACATTTTGAGAAGCTTGCTCAATCCCAGGAGGAATCAAGAAAATGATAGCAGCCAATTCAGTTTGATCAATTTAGCATTTGCATGAAGCAAAGAGTCATGCAAAACCTGAATTGACATTAATTTTAAATGAACTGTTTTTAGTAATAGTGAGCCAATTCTATTGTTTCTCTTACCTCAGTAAAAGAATAAAAATGTCAAACTTTTCAGAGGTTATAGATTCTTCCAGAGTGAAATATATCAAGAAATATTACACATTTTAAAAATTTAATGCAGTCTATGAGCATTACCTCATTTTGTCCAGATACACGCCTAGGAGCTTCTGTCTGGTAACTTTCTGTTCCATAGTTGTATTCTTGAAAATCATCAACAATATTTGCCTAATAGTAAATTCAAAAGAAAAGCAATTAGTAAAAATGTAAGGTAATCCAAAATCTATGGAAATCATGATTTAACTGGGGTATCGTATTAGCCAAATGAGTATTTATCTAGTTGGGTTAGGACAATGACTCATCATCAGAGATCTTCCAGCTTATCTAGGAGAGATCTTGATTGCTTTTTCTTTGCTACCTTTACCCCTAGCTTGGCTTTTGCTGCCGCTTGATAACTTTTCTTCTTCCTGGTTGCAAATTTTTCAGATTTAGGGGGTGTAAACTTTTTGGACTTTTCCTTTGAGTTAGTGGCCACTGTCTTCGTCTTCATTTTGAAATTGAATTTCTTTTTCTGTAAAATGTGGTGAAAGATGGAATGGAAAACATAAATAAAATGAAAAGGGAAATAAAGAGCATGGCTGAAAGGAAGGATAAGCAAAGCAAACCGGGCATCATTCCTTCAGGACAGCTACTGTCAAATAAAAATCACAGTTATCAGGTCATAGAAATCAGATGAATAAAAGGTTTATGATAAGTTTGAGGAAAAGTGGACATAAGGAACCACAGGATGACAAACAGCAGGACACCACACACAAAGGCGCTACTTTGCTTTTACCTCGGTTTGCGCTATTGTCTCCTCAGTTACAGTGGGAATCTCTGTTACACTTTCAGCCTCTTTATATTCTGCTTCCCCATACTCATAGTCATATTCCATTATATCCTCAGGTGCATACTACATCGCAAAGGAAAAAATATCAGGCAATTTTGTTAGTTGCAGGCAATACTATTAAGAAAATGGTAATCATGTTCTTAACTTTTACCAGTAAGAGTTAAGAGACAAGGAAATACTGTTATTTAAGTATTACTTCGTGTTACAAGAAGTAATACTGTCTTATACAGAGTATAATAACATAGTGACAAAGCAGGTTTTCTAAGAGCAGAATAGTGGTTAGGATTGTGAGGAAATTAAAAGTTTAGAATATTAATTCAAACTTTTAATTGTTGAACATTAATTCAAACATAGCAATTACATACTTGGACATAGTTGTTAAATAGTCATGTTAATTTTGATTTGTAAAAATTGCTACATAAGGCTCCTTTATCTTACAACAATTTCAATGGGTACTTTTTTTTTCCATTAAACTACATGTTTAAAAATAAAAGTATGGAGAATAGTCTTCCCAAGTATGAAAGAATTTTCATATCTATTTTGATATGGAAAGGGGAGAGGAACGAAAGGGAACAGAGTAACATGAAATGAGTCTATATTTTATTTGGAATACTGGAACCGATGGAAAAATACAGTCTAACGTTTATTCAGAAATAACTAATTTGCTATAGACTTATTTAAGATCAAAATGAGCACAGAATACTTGTGACCCAGTAAAAGATTCAAAATTAGATCTGTTTATAATTAATACATTTCAGTTTTACAAATACTGCATTTTTTCTATTGAAGAAAGAGCATAACACTTAGATACCTTAAACCATGTAAATGTAGCTCAAACTGAAAAATGGAATACTAGATTATTCTGTATTAAAAAAAAATTTAGGAGAAAGAGGTATATTTCTCAGTAGAGGGATATGCAATACAATCCTTAATATTGAATGATGAAGAAAATAACATGCTTGCTCACCTTCAGAGCCAAACATCTCTATCAAAATTTTAATTTTTAAACACCAACATAGGTATTGTGAAACATATATTAATTATTGGTTTTAATTAAAATAACTGTAAATCCATTAAGATCATATATAACAAAAGATATTAAGCAGCAAACTCAACAAGCTAAAACTCATATATATTTATATATTATTTATAATATATATTTATGTATAGGTATATATATATTTATGTATATACATACATATATATTTATTATGTATAATATACATTTATGTATATAGGTATACATATATTTATTATATATAATACATATTTATGTGTGTATATATACATATATATGTATGTGTATATATATCTATATATATGCATATGTGTGTATATATATATATATGTGTGTGTGTATATATACATATATATATATATATATATATATATATATATATATATATGCTAAAAGCAACCCATTTGAAATTCCCTAAGTATTATATTTGGTAACATTTTAATTATATCCCAACTGGACCTCTCTTGGTATTTTTAAATTGCCAAAAAATCCCTTTTAATGCGCCAGAAAAATAACTCTTCACCACATGTCTTTTAGAGAACTGTGATCACTGTGCCTTCTAATTTTAAAGCTCTATTAGATGTAGCAATGCAAATGAGTGCAAATTTCACAAAGACATATAATGAGACATGTTCAAAACTGACCCCCTGGCAATATGGTATATCTGGCCCTTAATGAAATACCCTCACTAGAGGAAACTTTTCTAGATGGTTCAGCTGAAGGTCATATTGAAATATATAGACATACTTTCAGTGTTTATGATTGTCAAAACTTCAATTTGATTAAATTAATTGAAATTGATTCATAATTTTATCTATCCAGTAATAGTTTATCATTGAATATACAATTGAAAGACTTCAATAAATCTTTATTCTAATTAGAATTTGAGTAGAATTTGTTAAAATAGAAGAATGCATATATAACTTTTTGAACACTTGTGTTTCTTCATGACTCTGCAAGCAAGACATAATGCCGACTATTTCTAGGAAAAGGTAAAGTGAGTATTAATAGCACCATTAAATAAATAAAACAATTAAATACTGAATTTAGATACATATTAAAAGAATTAATGGAAACTGAATATTGTCTAATGAATAATTTTTTCCGTAGTTATAGTCACACATGTTGGAATAAGAAACAGTGGATTTATATAATTACTAGCTGGCAGCTTGAAGTTAAAACATGAAAAAAGATTAGCCAGGCTAATTTATGCTTTAGAGTTTTAAAATTAAGCAGACTTTTCAGAATCATATGCATCTACAGTGAATTGTAAAAACATAAGACAATATATAAAGGCATGAAGGACTGTAAAAATGGACAATTTAAATGCATCTTAAATGAAGTCTGGTATTCAAAGCAGCCAATTACCTTTATATCTTTATATCATGTTTTTTTTTCCTTATAGGAGGAAACCTTTTCCAACCTCCATAATTCTCTCCTCTATTTAAAGTTTTTCCACATGGAGATCAACCAGACTAGCTGTGGTCATAGAATAATGAAGGCAGTAACATGCTTACCTGCTTAGGCACTAAAGCACATCTTTTTCTTAGAGCCATTCAGGAGTCAGTGAAAAGAATCACTGCTTCTCTTCTCCTTATTTCTTTATCTAAACAACATGCCCCTTCTGGTGGGTATTGATGTACTTAGCACTTTGCTGGTCTACACGAAGCTTTACAACCGATTTTTGGAGATGATTCTCCCTTCTTACTATGGAATTTGGGGGTGTCTCAAAGACAGGTAAAGAAGAGAGAACTACTTGTAATCAATCAGATGAATATATGCAAAAAGACGTTCAGTGATGGAAAGATTTCACCTATGATCTGTGAGTTGCCTAGCATAAGTTATAGTATGTGAGGAGAAGGGGTCTTCTTCCTGAAATGTCAAGTCTGTTCTTATTCAGTTTGTTAGAAAAATAGTGGCATAAGTAAATATCTGAACGTCTTTGAGAACTAGAATATATGATAAATATTGAGTGCAAAAAATATTAAGGTAAGAAATTTCTTTATAAAATATTGTTTTTCCCTTGCTTCTTCTTCCTTTTCCATCCTTTATATATATATTTAAAAAGAAGAACATCAATTGCCTACTGTATAAAGGGCATTGTAGTCTGTGTAGCACATTAAGAAAGAACCATATGTAGATTTAACATCTAATTTCTTATTAAGATAAAAGAATAATTTAACATGATGGTTTAATACAAGACCATCATAATTTTAATATTAGTTACTTTGCTATATAAATGGTATTGTGGAAGTTCACATAGAATAACAGTTTGATATTATCACCATGTTTAAATCTATCTTCATTTTACATTTCACTCTATGATGATGATGCGATACTGTGGCAAACACATAAAAAATGTAATCTTAACAATGAATTAAAATTTGTTATTTAGAGGATATGAACTATACAAAATCACAAGTTGAAGAAAACACATTTGAGTTAATTTATAAAATAAATTGACATATTTCTTAATCCAAATCAGAATAATAAATATGCAATTTTACAAATTTATTAATTGTAAATTAAGCAATATAAAGTACAACATGTATGTTTGATGCTCTATTTTGTACTTTATGTTCTTTATTCACTGGTAACATTGCATTCCTATTTTGTATAGGTAAAACATCTGTAGTACAATTATTAAAATGCATATTTGTAATATAATGATGTATTAATGGCTATAGTTCAAAAGTAATATAAGGATGGCTTACTAATTCTGTTAACCAGGTGTTTTTCATATTAGTATATAATAGTTATCTTATTATTGAAGTATCAATGTAATTTAGTACTGGGGGAAAAAGTGAGAGCTGATTCTTCAAAAAAACTTTTCATTGTGACATATTCAACATAGAAATTGTAAGAAATGCTATTATTGCATCACCCAACCAGATTTTCATGTAGCTTTTATTATAGCAGCATGCTCTTTTCCTCATCAGTTGCCTCTAGCAAAAACAAGTTTGATTTATCAACAGAATGTTAAATTTATGAATCAACAACTAAGGTCAAAAAGGGAAAGTCTACTTTTAAATGAATTTAAGACAAAAATGGTTAAAAATATTATTTTGCTTTAAAATAACTCTGCTTACCTGATGCAGTAGCATTAAAACATGGGAATAAAACACCTCAAGGTGATATAATAAGAATGCATACTTTCATTCTTCCAAAAATCAGAGCTATATCTGTTACTAAAAAGAACAAGACTTATCTTTCTTAAAACAAGAGCAAAATAAATCTCATCCATCTTCAGCACGCATACTAAATGTTATAAATTTTAATATTGAATCACCACATAATCTCTAAGATATAAAACCACTAAAACCTGATGGATATTTTACCTATCCTCTTGGAATTCACAGACTGTTTTAATAAATCATGAGGGAATTCACAGACTGTTTTAATAAATCATGAGGTAATAAAAAGAATGAAGCACTTGAGAACTGTGAAAGAAGCAAACACAAATATCCAAGTAATTTCTCTTTTTTCTCTCATATTTGCTTTCCTGTTAGCTTCTTAAGACTTTATCCTGTTTTAAAAAAACATTAATATTAAGTCATGGAAAAGATCAGTGCAACAGAATTCACTATCATACCTTAAAAAGGAAAGTAATGTCAAAAAATATATTTCAAGCACTTAAATGGTAAAATCCAAATTGAATTTGCATGCAGAAATAACAGTAAATTAAAATTAAGAGATTAAGATCCTAACCTATTCTAAATAGTAGAACTCAAAAGATGGTATCTAATAGTATTTTAATAGTCAAGAAGAAAGCTATTTGAGTTATGTTCAAACATAAGGACAGTCTTGATGCTTTTAAACTTCCACCCTCACCTTCTAAAATTTAGAACTCTTCACCTTGAGAAAAAAATAAAAATATAGTTTTGCTGCCAACTAAAGACTCAATTCCTTCCAGTATTTGCTTTTTAATTTCCAGAAAATTCACATTAAAGAATTTTACCTAAAAATCTGCATAAAGCATACACTGTACTGTATTTTTTTGTTTTTTGGGATATTCAAGTCTGACAAAATTGCTATGGCTAACTTAAATGTACTTATTTTTGGTCTGAGAGAGAATAGAGTCAAATTTCATTATGGTGAATTTTCTTGCAAAAATAGCCTGGAAGAATGGTTTCACACCCGAGTTTCAAATAAAGTGACATAATATTAATCAAAGAATATGAATATTTAGTTACGGCAATCAGTTCATAATGTTTTTCATTTCATTGCTCTCTGTATCAAATCTTATGCAAGAAAAAGAAAACTTACATATCAATGTAGCATAGCCTTACAGAAATGGAAAAAAAAAAATCCCTCTAAATATTCAACACAGCCTGACAACTTTAAGATAGCACTAAAGTCCCTTTCTCATCTGTATGAATTGCCAAAGGCCTGGGGATATGGCAAGTACACCAGAAAATAGTCACCCTTGTCTTGAGGCTGTTTTAATTACTGAAATGCTAAGGACAAAATATATCTTTGAGAAATTATCTTTTTTCTCATCTCCCCCCAAATAAAATATGCTCCTCTACGCAGTATATGTGAAGTATCTGTATTTTTAAGAAATTATGTAACAGAATACTTAAGACGGAAACAAACACCAAAAATCTTCTTCAAATCACATATTCTTAGAAATAGTAAAACACTATAAATACAATGTAAAGTTTAATTAAAAGTGAATAAATGGAGGTGAGCCTCAAAACTGCAAACCTATGTCCTGACCATTGGAATGAGAAAACCTGCCCTTGATCTTATGGTCCTCACCTCATCGATCTGGGGTTCCTGAGCCTGAGCAGCCTTGGGTGCTGAGGAATCACAGTCTGGACTGTAATGCTCACAGTAGTCATACGCTGCTTTGGGGTCACCTATGATCAAGAACTGCTGGATGTCCCCCTGCCAAGAAACAAACATGGTTATGTAGTCAGCATATTTGAATACACATATATCCAGAGCAAGATTTATCCAAGACACAGTGTAGTTCATCTTCAAATATGAGAAGAAATCGCTTACATTTCAATGTTAAAAACAGTCCTATAGGATGGAGAGAGAAATTCACACCTGTTTAACAAATCAGATCTTAATATTAAGCTGTTATTCTGTTATATTGTGGTTCAGAGAATGTAGAGTATATTCATCTGTTTGCTAAAACTTGATTTTACTGCATTCACAGTTTACTCTGTGTGGAATAAGACAAATGAAATGTGAATAATAAGCTGATAAAAAAGTAAATAAGATTTTAAAACTATAAATATATAAAACTGTAATGTATTTCCAATATTAAATAATGGAAGAGTTCGATTGAATTGTTTTTTAAGCAAGTTTATACAAGAATTTTTAAATGAAAATATAGATCCAACTATTGAGTTCTGTTAGAGGACTCAATATCAAAAGAAATTTCTACTTACAAATATGAATGAGAAATGCAGAGACCAGAAAAATCCAAATTACAAGTTAAAAAGCATGAGTTTGGCATATTTTTGTTAAAAATGGAGCATCTAAGCGTACATCAAACTCACTTATTTAGAAATCTGAATAATTTTAATAAAAAATAAACATTAGAAATAATTAATAGGGTTATCTAAAGAGTTTTAGTTCCAGGAGGTTCTGGAAACTGTGAAAACAGGAGGAAGATCAAATATTTTGCTCTCAAACCCATCTGAATATTTCCACATGGGTCTAATTTGACATGAAACTAGTTTGATATAAATCTATGGGTCATGACCATATTAATTCAGAATTATATTCAGGCCTAGAAGAATGTCTGGATTAATATCCATTTGACTTGGTGATTCAAGTTCCTGTAAGTTTGAGCTCATGAGTCTGATTCACAGAACTCCTGATATCATTTTGAATAATTTAAAAGTTATTTCAGCTTTCTCTACGTCTGATGAACATAAGCTATTTAGAGCCTGATGAAAATTTTAGAAGTCTCTAACACTGAGTTAGAGAGCAGGAAAGAATTCATAGCACTTTTATACCACAATATTCAATTATTCATTTATTCATCAACAAATGTGGATTGAGAAAGTACTATACACAAGACATTGAACATAGTATCACTGGAGATGGAAACATAAATTTGATCTAATCCTTGCCCTTGGAGAGTGCAATATAGCGGTTAAGATTTAAAACTGTAATAAAATGGAGAATAAAATTTATAACTTGAAAAGATATAAGCAGACTCTTGTGAAAAGTGCCAAGAAAAGAGTATAAATTATTTAGTTCTAGCTGGCAATCCTTTATTGAATACTGTGGTTACTATCTTTGGTGTGATAGTTATTTCTATTTGCATTGCTCTTTCTTCTGTCTAAAAAGCACTGTATATTCTTACTCTTAAAATTAGCATTTATGCTAATGGATCAGAAATCTATATTTTCATTCATATCACTATACTGAGATATAATTTACATATAGAATTTATTCCTTTAAAGTGTACAATTCAGTGTTTCTTAGTTCATTCACAGAGTTTTCCATCCACCACCAATGTCTAATTTCAGGAATTGTCATCACCCCTAAAAGAAACACCATAACCAATGGCAGTCACTCCTTATCTCTTCCTTTCCTAGCCCCTGGTAACCACTGGACATTTCATATAAATGAAATCATACATCATGAGGCCTTTTGTGACTAGCTTCTTTCATTTATCATTTTTTCAAAGTTCACCCATGTTTTAACATGTATCAGTACTGCATTCCTTTTTTGAAATAACAACTTGCTGTATGAACCTACTATTGAATACATTTTATCTAGTCAGCTGTTACTAGCTACTGGAGTTGTCTCAACTTAGTAGGTATTTTGCTACTTGTTTTTTATATGTCATTCCTTTTTTGTTACACTCTTACTCTCTTATTTTGTGCTATCTTCTTTTGTGCTAAATAGATATTTACTAGTGAACAATTTTAATGATTTTGTTTCTTTTACTATATTTTAGAGAGTTTCCTTTTAGTGATTACCCTGGGGATTATAATTATCTTAATTTATAACATTTTTTCAGATTAATATCAACTTAATATCAGCACTACACAAAAATTTGTTTCTTTTTTTTTCTAATTTTATTTCTTTATACAGCAGGTTCTTATTAGTTATCTATTTTATACATATTAGTGTATACATGTCAATCCCAATCTCCCAATTCATCCCACCACCACCCCACCCTCCCGCCACTTTCCCCCCTTGGTGTCCATACATTTGTTCTCTACATCTGTGTCTCTATTTCTGCCCTGCAAACTGGTTCATCTGTATCATTTTTCTACGTTCCACATATATGTTAATATATGATATTTGTTTTTCTCTTTCTGATTTACTTTACTCTGTATGACAGTCTCTAGATCCATCCACGTCTCTACAAATGACCCAATTTCATTCTTTTTTATGGCTGAGTAATATTCCATTGTATATATGCACCACATCTTCTTTATCCATTTGTCTGTCGATGGGCATCTAGGTTGCATCCATGTCCTGGCTATTATAAATAGTGCTGCAATGAACATTGGGGTGCATGTGTCTTTTTGAATTATGGTTTTCTCTGGGTATATGCCCAGTAGTGGGATTGCTGGGTCATATGGTAATTCTATTTTCAGTTTTTTAAGGAACCTCCATACTGTTCTCCATAGTGGCTGTATCAATTTACATTCCCACCAACAGTGCAAGAGGGTTCCCTTTTCTCCACACCTTCTCCAGCATTTATTGTTTGTAGATTTTTTGAGGATGGCCATTCTGACCAGTGCGAGGTGATACCTCATTGTAGTTTTGATTTGCATTTCTCTAATGATTAGTGATGTTGAATATCCTTTCATGTGTTTGTTGGCAATCTGTATATCTTCTTTGGAGAAATATCTATTTAGGTCTTCTGCCCATTTTTGGATCGGCTTGTTTTTTTTTTGATATTGAGCTGCATGAGCTGCTTGTATATTTTGAAGATTAATCCATTGTCAGTTGTTTCATTTGCAAATATTTTCTCCCATTCTGAGGGTTGTCTTTTTGTCTTGTTTGTAGTTTCCTGTGCTGTGCAAAAGCTTTTAAGTTTCATTAGGTTCCATTTGTTTATTTGTGTTTTTATTTCCATTACTCTAGGAGGTGGGTCAAAAAGGATCTTGCAGTGATTTATGTCATAGAGTGTTCTGCCTATGTTTTCCTCTAAGAGTTTTATAGTATCTGACCTTACATTTAGGTCTTTGATCCATTTTGAGTTTATTTTTGTGTATGGTGTTAGGGTGTGTTCTAATTTCATTCTTTTACATGTAGCTGTCCAGTTTTCCCAGCACAACTTACTGAAGAGACTGTCTTTTCTCCATTGTATATCCTTGCCTCCCTTGTCGTAGATTAGTTGACCATAGGTGCGTGGGTTTATCTCTGGGCTTTCTATCCTGTTCCATTGATCTATATTTCTGTTTTTGTGCCAGTACCATATTGTCTTGATTACTGTAGCTTTGTAGTATAGTCGGAAGTCCGGGAGTCTGATTCCTCCAGCTCCGTTTTTTCCCCTCGAGAATGCTTTGGCTATTTGGGGTGTTTTCTGTCTCCATACAAATTTTAAGATTTTTTGTTCTAGTTCTGTTAAAAATGCCATTGGTAATTTGATAGGGATTGCATTGAATCTGTAGATTACTTTGGGAATATAGTCATTTTCATAATATTGATTCTTCCAATCCAAGAACATGGTATATCTCTCCATCTGTTTGTATCATCTTTAATTCCTTTCATCAGTGTCTTACAGTTTTCTGCATACAGGTCTTTTGTCTCCCTAGATAGGTTTATTCCTAGGTATTTTATTCTTTATGTTGCAGTAGTAAATGGGAGTGTTTTCTTAATTTCACTTTCAGATTTTTCATCATTAGTGTATAGGAATACAAGAGATTTCTGTGCATTAATTTTGTATCCTGCAACTTTACCAAATTCATTGATTAGCTCTAGTAGTTTTCTGGTGGCATCTTTAGGATTCTGTAGGTATAGTATCATGCCATCTGCAAACAGTGACAGTTTTACTTCTTCTTTTCCAATTTGTATTCCTTTTATTTCTTTTTCTTCTCTGATTGCTGTGGCTAGGACTTCCAAAATTATGTTGAATAATAGTGGTGAGAGTGGACATCCTTGTCTTGTCCCTGATCTTGGAGGAAATGCTTTCAGTTTTTCACCATTGAGAATGATGTTTGCTGTGGGTTTGTCATATATGGCCTGTATTATGTTGAGGTAGGTTCCCTCTATACCCACTTTCTGGAGAGTTTTTTTCATAAATCGGTGTTGAATTTTGTCAGAAGCTTTTTCTGCATCTATTGAGATGATCATATGGTTTTTATTCTTCAATTTGTTAATATGGTGTATCACATTGATTGATTTGAATATACTGAAGAATCCTTGCATCCCTGGGATAAATCCCACTTGATCATGGTGTATGATCCTTTTAATGTGTTGTTGGATTCTGTTTGCTAGAAAAATATGTTTCTGTCTAACTCTATTCCCTTTTCCCCTGCTTTGTAATATTATAGTTATACAAATTACATCTTTATACAATATAAGCCATCAACATAATTTTATAAATTTTGCTTTATGCAATTGTATTTTAAAACAGCTAAGAGAAGGGAAGTGCTATAAATAACAACAACAAAAATTTGTGCTCTTTTTATATATACTTATGTTGGTAATTTTACCAGTGTTTTTTTATTTCTCTGTGTGAATTTGAGTTACTGTCCAATGTCCTTTCATTTCAATCTAAAGGACTCCTTTTTATTTCTGGTAAGGCAGCTCTACTTTTGATACATTATTTATTTTTTCATAAATCTGGGAATGTCAATTTCTTCTTTGTTTTTTGAAAGATAGTTTTGCAGGATATAGCATTTTTGGTTGACAATCTTTTTCTTCCAGAACTTGGAATGTGTCACCCACTGTTTTCTGGCCTCTATGAAATCTGACAAAAAATTAGCTGTTAATCTTAATGGGAATCTCTTTTATGTTATGAGTCACTTTATTATTGATGCTTTGAAGATTCTTTCTTTGTCTTTTGACTGATTATAATCCTTTGTGTGTGGATTTCTACAAGTTTATCTTGCAGTTTCTTGAGATTCTCATCTATATAGATTAATGTGTTTCATCAAAATTGGGAAGGTTTTGGTAATTATTTTTTGGAATATGCTTTGTACCTCCTTCCTCTCCACTCTTTTTGGGACTCATTATTATGTCTATGTTGTTATGCTTGATGGTGCTCCACGGGTCTTTGATGCTTTGTAAACTTTTTGCAAGTTTATTCTTTCTTTTCTTCATACTGAGTAATCTCAATTGATTTTCAACTCCTGATCTATTTTGTTCTTTTTTAAGAAATTATACCTTTATTTATCTCTGTTTGATAAGGCTTCATTCTCATACTTTCATGTAGTTGTTAAGCTGCAGTTTCCTTTAGTTGTTTTGTTTTTTTTTTAACATACTCATAACTGCTGAATTAAAGTCTTTGTCTGGTAAGTCCAATGTCTGCACGTCTTCAAGGACAGTTCCTATAGATTTGTTTTTCCTTTGTATGGGACACAATTTCTTTTCTTTTTTTTTTTTTAATTATTTGCTTTATTTATTTTTTAAATTTTATTTATTTATTTATTTATTTATAGCTGTGTTGGGTCTTCGTTTCTATGTGAGGGCTTTCTCTAGTTGCGGCAAGTGGAGGCCACTCTTCATTGCGGTGCGCGGGCCTCTTACTATCGCGGCCTCTCTTGTCGCGGAGCACAGGCTCCAGACGTGCAGGCTCAGTAGTTGTGGCTCACGGGCCTAGTCGCTCCGTGGCATGTGGGATCTTCCCAGACCAAGGCTCGAACCCGTGTCCCCTTCATTGGCAGGCAGATTCTCAACCACTGCGCCACCAGGGAAGCCCGGGACATAATTTCCTGATTCTTTGCCTGTCTCATAATTTTTTGTTGACAGCTGCACATTTTAAATGTCACCTGTGGAGATTGGATTCCATTGCCCCCTCCCCTCGATGCTTGTTGTTATTTTGTTTGTGGTTGTTTTTGCTGCTTGTCTTGTGACATTTTGAAGTAATTATATAAGTCAATTTTCTTTGTTTCCTGTGTCCACTGAGGTCTCTGCTCAGTTAGGTTAGTGATGAGCAAACGATTGGACAGATAATTCCTTAAAAATCTCTCACTATTTGCCAAGAGACTCTGAGTGTGTATTTGTGTGTGAGCATGCCTATAATATTCCAACAGTTTACAACTCTGCCTTAGATCTCATTTCTTGCTATGCAGATCCTCAAGGTCAGTAATATTTGCGATATTAGAGTCTCTTCAGGTCTTTCCTGGACAGGCACACAGGCCTCTTAGATCTCCAAGAGTATATTGAAGCTCCTCAGTGACCTTTATAGACATCTCATTTCCAAACTTCTTCTTTTTAGTGTCTTTGTCTAATCCTTGTTTGCTCAATATACTAACAGTTAAATGAACGCCGCCAACTACTTGCTAAAGACCTGCATCTAGAATGTCTCATTAGTAACAGAAAAATGACTAAAATTAAAATGTCAAAAACACACATCTGCCAATAAAAATTTCATTGACATGATATATTACAATGTTTAGTAATCCTTGAGATAAATTTTGTTGAATTCAGAAATTTCTCTGCAATCAGATTTAGCTATATTTCTTCAGTTATTTAGTCATTTCATTCAATCATCATTCATTCAAAAAGTGCTTTAAAAGTGCATGTAACATGTTAATATGTTCAGATAACACCCAAATAAGGAAACACCTACTTTATTTCCCAGTAAAACATGAAATAAAGCAGAATCATGAAATATCCATCCACAAAATATATGGCTTATAATGGTCAGACTATTATTAGTGTTTCCAACATCAAAATTATTTAGTTTTATATGTTATGAGGCAGTACAATCAAACAAATTAGATTGTTTCTGAGATTTTTTTTGATTCTTTTTTGTAAATAGCTGGAATAGACTCTAATATTTAGCTTATGCCTACTGATTTTAAACATTCTCACAGCAAATGAATATAAATTCTTAAAATTTATTGATAACATTTCTCAAACACTAACTAATGAGTTTAGAACACTGAGTAGCCACAATTGAATTATTATAAATGAGTAATAGCTAGTAACAGAGAAACTTGAACATTCTTCATTCTGCTGTTAAAAAAAGGCATCATTCAGTACCTCTTGTGTACTGTCATCACTGAGGGTTTCAATCAGAAATTCTGATTCTTGAATCCCAGCCTTGCCATTAATTACTTGGAATTATGCAAGTCACTTACCCTAATTCATCATTTGTAAAATGAATGCATTTAGAGATCATATCTAAGGTCCTCTTCAGAACTAAAAAGTATAGAGTTCCACACTTAACTTATAGATAATATAATAAACCAAATGAAGCTTTTGCTGAAACACAAAAAATTGCCTATCTATTTTATTACATATAGTATTTTTAATAGTATATTTTTTAGAAGAATACTGGTTTTCTGAGTACTTAACTGTTCTAGTCAAGGCACTTCACTTCATTAAATGGAATCCTGCCAACCTTTCCACAATAAATTCTTTTTTCAGGTGTTTGATATTCAGCCATTAAATATAGTACTACTGGAAAGAAACTGGAAAATTGTGTTAAAAACCTACAGTACTATTTTCCCTAGAAGTCATTTTATAGTGTTTTATGTTACTCATATGACATGTTATGAGACAGTCTGTAGACAAACAAAAGCATCCTGATGGGTTGAATGAACTATAAATATTTAGATTCAACAGTCATAAAAATCTTTACAGCTGGAAAAGGGTGATGTTACCAAGTAAAATTGGCATCTGCTGCACACAACGTATGAAAAAGACATCCTCCTCCTCTAACGCTCTACAAAGCCAAAATTAAAGTAGAGCTGAAACAATTACCTTGCTATCTACAGCTGTGTCAACTAGGTCTATACTATAGTATTTTTCTATAGACAGAATGAGTCTAGAGGAGGGAAGCAAAACAAATGCAAGAAAACTGAACAGAAACTATATATAAAGATGAGGTTCTTCTGAATGTCACATGCATTGCAAAAGGATCCAGCCACATTTTTATCAAGACCAATTATATAAGTAATAGCATATCCTCCTCTCAAAACTAAAATATAATGCACATATTCTAACAATTTTTGTTTGTTATTTTTGTTTGTATATGCATATATACAGTAACTCTCTATAAGGCCTAGCTATTTCCGTTTTCTGTGCTATGAATGTAATTACATTATAATTCAGGAAATACACAAGTTAATACACATTTAGCTTTTTTGCATGTATAAGAAATCACATTTATTGAAAAAGTGTTGTACAAGAAATTGGTATAATGTCTAAGGTCACATGTCAATGTGTCAATGTTAAGTGTCTGAATTTTCAGATTCAATTCCTCATCCTATGAAGTCAACCAATGCTTGGTTGAAGTCAGTTCCTAGCCTGAGCATCCACTGAACTGTACAGCAACAGCAGCTGATTCCTGAGAATGAGCAATGAAAAACCATGTTTTGATCAGCTGTCATGTTCAATTCCATGTGATTGAATAAGGTAACCTGTGAATGAATTATGTGCTTGAAGCATAATAAGATCCCAAGAATGGCAGAGGAAATTCAGACATAACCAAAACAGTTAAAGCAGAGGCTGGATCAATATACAACTATAATTGTTCAAATAAACAGTTTGTTTTTAAACAGCTTATTTATAAACAGTGTCTCTAATATCAACCTGGAAACTAGTAACTCTACAATCCTATAAGGCTTTTAATTCCATTATGAATCTTGGAAGATTTAAACTTTTAATATTACAACTTGGGTGTTAGTTATATTCTAGGAGAATAACTTACTTTTGGTAATATCTGGAAAAGAAGACTCCAAGTATTTATAGACTATGTGTCTCACTGAATTTCAAAGCTTTCTAGAGTTAGAAATTTCATCTCCCCTAAACCTGTTGTAAATCACATGCTGCAATTGCATTCTATAAAATCAGCTAGCCTCCAAATTTCCCGAAGCACATTCTTACCTCCATTAACTTTAACATGCAGATGTCTCAACGGGAATGAATGCTTTTATAAAATGCTTCTTGTTAAAATCTTGACTGTATGTTATAAGCAAATAGGAGTTAGGTTGATGAAAAAGATGGAGAGGGAAATAGTATTAAACAGAAAAACATCTTAAACAGAACTCTGGATGCATGAAACTGACAAAGCTGGAAAAGTACATATAGTGCTGTATAGTTGGAGGGAAGGCCCTATATGGTGATAATGAGCAGTGAGGGTTGAGGGATGAAAGAGATAAAGTAGAAGAAAAAAAAGAACCAAGCAAGGAACCAGACTGAGAAAAGCTTTGTATGTGAACTGAATTCTAAAAGTTACAGAATGTCATTCAAGGACTTTGAACCATGGAGCAAACTGATCAATGACATATTTTAACAAAATCGCTATGACTACATAGGGGAGGATGATTTGAAAGCAGCTAGTTTGGAAGCATGAGAACCTTGCTTAGGAATCCATAGCAGTTAAGCATTGGGAAATTAAACTAACTCAGCAATAGCAGGAATAGAGTAGAGGATACATAGAGTTTATTAGAGAAAAACGTGTGAGATTTGGGAACTGACTAGGTAATGATGATGGAGTGGGATGGGAACGGCAAGGAGAGAGGGAAGAAGTGCATTAGAGAAGAGTGGAAGGTAGTCCTGTAGTTTCTGGTATGAGCAAGGGTAAGACGGAAAAGCCATTTACTCAGTTGAGAAACAATAAAAAGGAAAAATTGGGGATCAACCTTTTAAGTCTATGAAGTGAAATGATAATTAATGATTGTGTCTAGAAAAAGTTTAGTCTTTTTTTTTTTTAAGAAACTTGCCTTTATTTACTTTTGTTAATTAATTTTATTTTTGGCTGTGTTGGGTCTTCGTTTCTGTGCGAGGGCTTTCTCTAGTTGTGGCAAGTGGGGGCCACTCTTCATCGCGGTGCACAGGCCTCTCACTATCGCGGCCTCTCTTGTTGCGGAGCACAGGCTCCAGACGCGCAGGCTCAGTAGTTGTGGCTCACGGGCCTAGTTGCTCCGCGGCATGTGGGATCTTCCCAGACCAGGGCTCGAACCCGTGTCCCCTGCATTGGCAGGCAGATTCTCAACCACTGCGCCACCAGGGAAGCCCTTTACTTTTGAATTGTACTCCTCTACGTGCCAACTGTCAGATTATATCACTGAGGTCAAACCAAGTTATAAGCATCAATAAGAATCAGCAGAAATTTTCCCTTTAGCCGGACAGCCCATACCTCTTTCTGTAGCAATTTATACCCATTTTTTCACTGATAATCAAAGACAAAATGAACTTGTCTAGACTTAGTGTTATGGGATGACCTGTGTCCCCCAAATTCATATGTTTAAGTTCTTAGCCTCAGAATCTGACTATATTTGGAGATGGGACCTATAAAGACAGAATTAAGATTAAATGAAATCTTTATAGTGGGCCCTAATCCAATATGACTGGTCTTTTTATAAGAAGAGGAGATTAGGACACAGACATCACAATGCGAAGGTCATGTGAAGACACAAGGAGAAGATGACTATCTACAAGCCAAGGTGAAAGGCCTCAAAAGAAATCAGCCTTGCTAACATCTTGCTTTCAGACTTCAAGCATCTGGAACTGTGAAAATATTAATTTCTGTTGTTTAAGACACAGTGTGTGGTATTTGGTTATGGCAGCCCTAGAAAACAAATACAGACTGATAAATACTAGTTTGTTTTTATTTATATCTTGCAAGTATTATCTTTATAGCAGAATAAAGAAGAGCACTTCAAAACAAGTATTTTTGTTTGTTTGTAACATGGGTAATCTCTAACTATGTCCAGGGACTGGTATTAAGTAGATGCTGTGGAAATATTGACTGATTTAATTTGGCAAGCAGCTAGAACTCAGGGTAATCACAGGTTATCATACACCTGACAGTATCATCATGTGTAAATATCCCTCAGGCATTAGAGGTAATAGAAAGTAAGAATGATAAATAAATATTTGTCTCCAAGTATAAATAAAGAATTTGAAGGGAACAAGTTTTTAAGTAAACTTACCAGAGTTTTAAAGATCTTTATCAAATTAAATTATGCTAGAGGTCATAGTGAGTTTAAACTATTTATATGATTTTTTTTTAAATGCAATTTCATTACACTAGTAAAAAAGTTAAAACAATTCCTGGTTGTCTCATTAACTCCATATTAATGAAATTATATCCTAATTCTACTTCATGTCAACAATGAAAAGAAAATAGGAATAGAAAAGTGTTTTCTCATTTTTATATATAATATAAAAATATATATATATAATCAGAATAATACATTTTTTGTATTCTATACTTCATTTTATCTATTCATAGTAATATAAATCAAAAGTAAAACAACATACTTGGTTCTTTCTTGATTTAAGAAAACACATGCAAAATTAAATTACAAATCATAAAAAATACTGAGATGATCCTCAGATTTCAAAAAGACTCTTCATTTCAAATGTTCATTAAATAATGAATATTTAAAATATGAATAATCAAAATTTGATCTTCCTCCCAAAATAAAGTCATCTGATATTTTTTACAAACATCTGTTGTTCAAAATAATATAACTGAAGATAACATTTAAAATCTAAAAAGAGGATTTTAAAACAAAATGGAAATCATTTGAGACCTTATCATTAAAAATTAACTTGAGAAAAAAATATTATTTGTATGAAAGAAAATATTATGTATCATTTAATATTTTAAACTTGTATTTTAACACAGACTCAAAGAACAAATTCATATAAGTAATATCAGCATAGAGGTCAAATATGACCTTTGCAAGCAGGTATGACTTTCGCTGCCTGTCACACAAAGTTAACTGCAGAATTTGACATTTACTTTATATTTCATAGCCTTAACTTGACAGTAAATTTTGAATTTATTTTAAAGTAATTATCATCTTTTGAATATGAAAAGAAATGATAGACTCTTCATCATTTCATAAAGAGTTTAACAGTTGAACTGGCACATTTACTTTTTTAACCCAAGCAAATAAACTGTATCATTTTTTTTCACATATCTGTTTAGCATCATCATTTTTATTGCCTATTTTTAAGTCTAGAGAAAATATCAGTGGATGAAAAGAAGTCATTGGTAGTAGCATTTTTACACATTTATTATTCTAGTTCTACATGCAATGATACTGTTCCAGAAGTAATAGGTCCTAGAAATAATATTTTAAAATACTTCCTTATTTCTACTCTGTTGCACTCCTCTACTATAATAAATGATACATTTCTTTAGTGAATTGAGGTTTTATTAAATCAAAATTTGGCCATTTTATGAAATATATAAGCCTAAGAGGATTTTAAAAGTATGCATATACATTATAAAGTAATTGATATACCTTTTACTCTTTTTAATTTTGAAAAAAATGTTTTTTTAGTACCAATGTGAAAACTTCTTTGCTCACTACAGAATGTAGTCAAACTGTATATATGTCTACTGAACAGTGAAAGATGGGGGTCATGATCTCAAATTTGAAAGCCAGAATTCCCTATTGAAATAGGAGTACTTGCAAAGAACTATACTTTTGAAGGAAAAAGAAAAAGCAAACCTGTTACACAGCATTCCTAATTTCAGGAGGCACTTCATGCCTTACAATTTTAAGACAAGCTACATTTTCCCCCAAAACAAAATACTTTCTTAAAAAAGAAAACAGCAGAAGTAACACATAATTTTATTAATAGGCACAGATACATTATAAGTCAGATAATAAATGTATTTCTTCTATAACTTTTAGTGGTAACTTACACAGAAATTTGACAGCCAGATAACTTTCAGAATCCTTTCCCCTGGTTGTCTATCAATCAGTCATCTATCCATTTAGTCAACACATATTTATTGAGGCAAAGTAACATGCTGACACTATAGATAGGCAAAAGAAAAATAAAGATGGAAATCAGACCCAGATCCTACTCTCAGATAGCATATAACCTGGTAAGGGAGATTAATTATACACAGACATGAAATATAAGAAACATATTTCTTTAGTACTTACTATATTCCAATTATGAAAAAAAATAAATTGGGGTGGCAGGGGTGGGGGGATGACACAATTTTCATCTGGGAAAATCAAAGGAATAATCTAGAAGGACCTGGCATAAATGAGATAATTAATGAGAAAGTGTCTAGTTTTTCTTTTAAATATAAAGATACTTGGTATTCTTTGTTGGCTCCCAGAATCCTAATCATTGATCTCTCTTACCCTGTACCTAAAGAATATGACCCCATAGCCCACATCACCAGACTGGCTTGCAGGTCGGTTTCCAGTACAGACAATGGAAGTGACCACCAAGAGTTAGGAGTTAGGAGGTGGGAAGAGAAGGAGGTTGGGTAGTTTCGCCAGACACTTTCCTGTCTGTCACAGCAGTCTGGTACCCTGACCACTAGTGCCACTGTCAGAAAGCACTAGTGCAGGGCTCCAGCTTTCACGGTACTGCTATTTCTGCCCCTTGCCCATTTAACCCTTGGAAAGGTAATACTCCTTGCCAGGTAACTCTGCCTCCTTGTTCAAACCTCTGAAATCACCTGAGTAGAAATTCAGTTTCCTGTTGGAACCCACAGTGAACTCACTCACAGAGAGTATGAGAAGTTAGAGAAAGACCCCATAGTTGAAGGCCCTAAAATAGTAATTGGCATCTTCCTTTTATATATATATTAAGTTTAAGAATTCAAATAATCAGTATGTATCACTTTCCAGGAAAGTACGCTGTATCTACTAGAATACACACAGTTTATGGTCGGGGCTATTCTTTTTTTTTTGGCCATGCCGCGCGGTTTGCAGGCTCTCAGTTCCCTGACCTGGAACGGAACCCGGGCCCTGGCAGTGAAAGCCTGGAATCCTAACCACTAGGCCACCAGGGAGCTCCCAGGGGCTCCTCTTCTTAATAAGCCAATCTACATTATTCAGCTAAACTCACTGGAATATAAACTTTATGAGAGTAAGGACCTGTCTGTTTTGTTCTCCCAGGTTTCCACAATTCCTGGAATAGGCCAGCACATAGTGAGTATGTACTAAATGTTTGTTCGGTAAATAGATATCCAGGCTATTAATTTATTCACCATTATAAGACTCAATTTCAACAACTGTAAATTAAGAATACTATTATTTGTCTTGTATTTCCTACAGATTCGTTAAAAATTAATACCTACTTAAGCACTTTTTAAAGTGTAAGTGTACACAAACGTAAGGTATAATTATTATAGTACTTGAAGCCAATTAAAGGAGAACACATGTTTGAGCTTAAACTTCTAGATGTGTTTATAGACTGTAAAATTTAAGAAATGCTGCTGGAGAATACATTTTTATTCGTTCCATAAATAAATTCCAAAAAAGTTGAGTTTCAGAAGACTTAAAGTCATTATTCTGTAAGTAAAGCCCATAAGGAAAAAGTATAATAGAAGAGAAAGAAAAATACATTCAGCTAAACAATTTCCAGCATGTACCACTGTAAAAGCAATAGCTTAACAGAATTCTACAATGTTTCCAAAAGATATTCCCTGGACACTAAAACTTCTGCTCACATTAGATATTAGAGCTTTGTTGAAAAGTATGGTGGGTCTTGGAAGAGGTTTGTGATTGTATATCCAGGAACAAGACTGACATTAAATCTTAAACATGGCATAAAATGCTCAAAAAAGTAGACATTATCAGAAGATTAATTGAAAAAATATGCTTCTTGCCTACTAAGACTTCTGAATTTGCCAAGGCATTAACTCACATCATAGTTTTTTTTTCAGACATTCTATACTGTTTATGATTCTTTCTCAACTATTTTGTGTGGAAAAGGAAAGCTGCCAAAATGCTTCAAATTTTAGTTTAATTGAAAAATGCATCAGAGATTGCATCTGAACTATAATTCAAAGGAAAAAATGAGAAAAACCACATAATCACAGACAGAACTGCTACCCACACCGTCCTTATATTTCACTGTGTCCCAAAATCAGCTTAAGAAATCAGTTTTAAGAAAATAAGTAGTGATCCTATGTTACTTGAATGTACTACTAATTCAACAACTATTTACCAAGTATTACAAAAAAATGCAATTCTTTAAAACTTTAAAGTTGTATAAAACACTACCACAAAAAGGGCACATTTATCTTATACTTTCTAACAAACATTCCTACTGAAAGAGAACTATAATGTGGCTCTATTCCACAAAAAAAATAATAAAAGAAAACGAGGAAAGAAAAAATGATTAGAAAAAAGGTAACAAATCTTTCTTCCTGCTTCCTTGTTGGCCAAGATGATCTATACTCCTTGAATTAATAAGTGCTAGAAAGCATATTTATTTCATCCATTTAAAAACTATTTTCAGGCAGTGTTGTAGACACTACGGATACAATACAAAGCTTCTGCTCTCTTGGAGCTTACATTCCAGAGAAGGAAAGAGAAAATAAGCAAAATACAGTATCAGGGTAATAGGTGCTGTAAAGAATATAAAGCAGGATAGGAGAGATTGTAGAAAGTAAGATACTGTATTACAAACTGTGTTCATGAAAGATTTTGCTGATAAAGGGACGCTGAGACGGAGACAACTGAGGAACTAAGGAAGTAAAAAATTCATAGAAATCTCTAAGGAAAAGCCTTCCAGGCAGAAAGACGAGTGGATGCTCAGACCCCAAGTCTGGAGCATGATTGATGTGTTCAAAACGGGATGCCTTGCGGGTCAGAGGGAGCAGAGGGGTAAGGAATCAGGGATGAAGTCAGAGAAAAGGGGCAGAGGGTGTGGATGAATCACCCAGGAGACTACGGAATATTGAAAGAACTTTAGCGTACTCTAAATGATATGAAAAGCCACCAGACAATTATAAACAAGGAAGTGGCATTCTTTACTGATTCATTCATTCTTTCAGCCGGGTGCTATTTGACAGGAATATGCCTGCTAGTCTAGGCTTGCTGCTTAGAGAACAGACTAGCAGATGGGCAGACAGACACAGGGAGATCCATTAAAAGCCTCCTGCAATTTTCCAAGAAATAGATAACGCTAATAGTTATAATAATAAATAATACTTAACTGGCACTTACTGTATACCTGCTACTCTTCTAAGAACTTTATATAGTCATATTGTAAACCAAAATGAACTAGGTCATGCCTTAAAAAAATTACTTCCTAAAAAATTATAAAATAATTTAAATAATTTATCACATTCTTATTCTACTTCTTTGAGCTAATAATAATTTCACACTACCTATGTTTTTACTATAAAGTTCAGAAGTATATAGAAAGATGTTGAAATAAGAATATTTGGTCCAGGATAATCCTATGGCCTTTTAAAGCTTCATCAAAACACATAGTTCATCAATCGTAAAAAAGAGAACTAAAGACTTTTGAATTTAGCTAAAATTCCAAACAGTTCATGTTTTTAAGAAGGAAACATTGACTATTTAATACCTTATGTAAAGCGTAAAGTATTAAGTTCCTCTCTCCCTTAACCCCACATACCCAGTCAGCCCCTAAGACCTGTCAATTCTATCCCACATTAGCATCCTGAAGCAAGACCCTACTCTCCATTTCTTCTGTCATGGCCTTATCTCTACTGTACGTAACCTTTTATTTGAACTAATGTTTCAACATATCAGTTTTGGTGTTTTCTTCCACCAGTTTCTTCTGATTCTAGACTAACTCCTTCACTGCCACAAAAAGAATTTTTAAAAAACAGATCTCAATGTTTAATTCCTCTACTTAAAGAAACTTCTTATGACCTATGGTTTAAAGTTCAACCCCCTCAGCATGGTATAAAATGCAGTCCACAGACAGGCCCTAACTCATCCTACCAGATCATCTCCCAAATACCCCCAAAGCGAATTGCATTCTCAGATGTGCTGAGCTCATTCCAAACTTTCATTTTTTGCACAGGTTCCCTCATCTTTAAATACCCTTTTATTTTTCATCATTTTGGATACAGTTATTTTCTGCCTTGAACATATCTATATCTTCATTAGGAGCAGAATCATATCTTATTACAACTATTTATTTGTATCACTACATCAATTATTTAAGCACAATGTTTGCCATATAATATTTATTCTGCTTCAACAGAGAATAGTCAGCTACTTAATAAACACCTAACTTTCAAATGACATATGCTATCCTATACCTCTCTCTGCCCCTTCTCCCCCCAGACACATCTAACAAAGCCTTAACCACTTGCAGATACAGCACTCATTCATATATTTACTAATCTTCATTGGTTATAAACACTGTGCAAACTTTGTGTTTGATGCCACTGTTGGAGTACCTAAATTAAGGGGATATAAATCCTGCTCTCAATAAATTTATAGTCTAATGAGAAAGCTATATATTAATAGATAATTATAAAACAACATGGTAACAGACAGTGACAACAAGAATGCATTGCAAGATGGCTTATTTTGGGGGGAAGTTAATAAAATGCCACAAACTAATAATAAACCTTAAACGGGAAAAAAGAAGACAAGTAATCAGAGATAAAACTTATAAAAGGGAGGGACAAAACAAAATGTGTGACACTTTACTGTGCACTGCTGGCAGCAGATAACCTAATCATGCACTAATCAAAAAAGAGACAACAAACCAAACAAGGCAATGACCCTATTAGAGGACAAGTAATATCATGTATAAGTGGTACTTTGGATCTTCTATAGATTTCTGAAATCTGAATCCACCTCAAATGCTATATTGAGTTTCTTGAAACAATTCCAACCATAAATCCTACTAAATATGAAATTACAGTAAATTATCAGTAGAGTCACAAAATAAAAGCTGTTATCTGCATATCACACTACAGTGGCGCAGATTTGATCATAGTCTGAATGACAACAGGATAGCATGTGGCTGTTATACAATAAAGTACAGTGGTGTCTAGAATGGAGAACTGAGGAAAAGTCCTACAGCATCCCTGAAGCTTGATCATAAATGACGCAGCACATTCTTGTGTGTTGTCCCTCACCACGCTTGTCATACCAACTTGGTGTGCAATAATAAGGAACGTAATTACACATCCAGAAGGCAAAAGCAGAAGCTCCTTTCAGACTTGGCTAAGAATAACTCTCAAAAAAGGATTAAACTAATGCTGTATCTTGATCTACTCATGCATGTGATCTGTAGGAAAACTTAAATATCTCCCCAAAGCAGAAAAATCCAAAGGGAAAAATCATATTTGCCATTACAACTTTGTAAATAATTGATTATTAACACTGAGTCCAAATGAAATCTGACAATTTCTAAATTTGTTACTGTCAGGAAGAAAAAATATGTTCTATAAAACTACTACTACAAGATACTGTCATGTAGATACATTGGACTATTTCTGCATAAAAGCCATAAGATCCTCTTTTAGAAATAACTACACATATGCATCATTGTTCTGTATATTAGAGAAATTCAACATGTCCATGAATCCAGTGAGTCTGTAAAGCAGTGTTGCTGCTGAACCCTAATATTACATGGGTGTGTGGTGTGCCTTGGGATTTTAACTCTAATTTGCATTGAAGTTGTGTTTGTTACAATCAATGTGTACTTGGACTGTGTTTGAACATCAACTCTATCAAATTTGTACCTCATGTTTGGTATCCACATTTGTTACTTCTCTTAAAATTGTACATTATTTCCTGAAATTTATAAATAGATAATTTTGATGTCTTACTATATTCCATAAAACATGAATCACAAAACTGATTCCAGACAATGTTTCAAAAATTACAAAAAGAACCACAGCTACATTCCCAAATGTACATCTTAACCAAAGATTTACAGGACAAGAACAAAACTGAGTAGCCATGGTAAACTCAAAGCTTTCTTGTTTTTCTGTTTTGCAGACTCTATGTTACTTTGACAGAGCAAGTAATAAAATCCCATTCCAGAATGACATTTTATTTTTTCTTTTAGCTATTGAAGCCTTCTTTAAAATAAACTATAGTGTCTTTTACAAAGCCAAATGTGGCTCCTATGTTAGCCATATCTGTTGTTTTACCCTAGTTTCAGAAATAATCAACAGAAGAAAGCTTTATTTCAAACACGCACTTATAAAACATTCAGTACTGCAAGACACACATATGAATATTTTATAAATGTTAACTCATTTAATCTTTAAGTAACTCTATGAGTTAACTACCGCAACTATCCCATCTTACAGATGAGGAAAAAGACATAGAGAGGTTGAGTATCTTGCCCATGATCTTCAAGCTGATTAAGTTCCAAATTCAAAAATCAAACCCTGGCTCTCTGACTCGAGTCAATGCTGCTAACTACCATGCATATGGTTGAAAAAGGCAAAAGCTTAATTTAAAAAAGCTTAATAATCATTATCATAACATTTTTTCATTTAACCATTTCTTTACTTATTAGACTGAATGATACCTTTGTCTTCATGTTTCATTTCCCAAGTGAAACAATGGAAATGACTTTATCATCCGTGTTCACTCACTTCTACTTTTTTGCTCCTAAAGTTTATATTTTATGAAAGATCTTAAATATTTATAAAGAAAAAATAATTAAAGAAATAACTAGTGATTACATTTTTCAGTTTAGAATCTAGATTGAAATCGCATAATGACAATTTTTAAATATAGTGATAGCTTGCTTTTTTCCCTTAATTAAAGAAGATCCAGAGGAGCCAGGGCAAGAAGGTTTTAGAGATAAATTTTGTGATACTAGAATTTTACCAATTTTAGAGATTTTGAAGGTGAGACTACAGCCAAGTACCAGGCATAAGCCTTCATAGCAATATAAATTTTTTCATAATAAGGAATTAACACGTTTAAATGTTTATATTTTGGAAGTTGCAGTACTCCTATAACAGTGTAAACCCATTACAGCCCAATGCTCATGCTGATGATGACTACAAACACTGAACAAAATGCAATGAGCAATTCCCTGAGAACTCTGAAAAGCAGGTAGGTTATGAAGGAGGGTTAGACCTTGAAGAAGTAAACCCGCATATGATGTTATCTGTGTGTGTGTTGGGGGGAGGGGGGGGTGTTTCCCTTGAGGTTTTGTCCCTACAGTGGAAGCCAGTAGCTGAGCACTGCAACAGTGCTGTGGCTAGAACTTTGACAGAAACCCTGTTTCTGGACAAAGGAACAAGCTAAAAAAATTAAAAATAAAAAATGCATGAAGACATGGAGGGAATCTGAAGTGAATACACGGAAATAGGAAATCACCTAGCTTTGTGTATAAACCACAAAAATATAAAATTATCTCCAGAACTACATACGTGTAATGAACTCAAACCAATTTAGTTTAAACTGAGAGAACAGAACTGAGATTAAAACTATCAATACCAGTCTCACAATAGCTCCTGAACACACACAAACAAAACAAAACTCTGAGAGTTCAAAGCTCCAGTGGAACCAGTCATAAAGGAGACACTCACCTTCTGAGTTTTACCACCAGGAGCTCTACCAGGCTTCACAGTGAATACTGGAGAAAAATCCCCTCATGCTTCCAGAAGGGGAAAAGAAACCATTTTGAAATATACCAGGGCATTCTGTTCTTCTTAACAAGACCTGCCCTCAGGCAGAAACAATTTACCCAGATTCTAACCTGTGTGGGCTTTATTAGAACCTAACCTAACCAGAGAAAGGAAAATACCCCAATCCAGCCCCTTTAGCCTTACCACGTGGGAGAAGAAGAATACATCTTCATCTAGTTCCTGTCCCACTGACAGGAGGAAAAACAACTGAAAAACACTGGTGAACTTCACAATGCAGGGGCATAGGCTAACCAAAATACTGGGACTTAATCATAGGACTATAGAATATTTCCCCTCCCCCTGCATCTTTTACCCAGTATATAATGTCTGTCTTCCAAGAAAAAGTTACAAGGCATATGAAAAGGCTAAAAACAAAGTTTGAAGAGACAGAAGAAGCATCAGAATCAGAACCAGATATGGCAGGATGTTGGAATCGTCAGACTAGGAATGTTTCTTGAAACTATTATTAATATTCTAAGAATGTTAATAGAAAAAATAGACAACCTAAAAGAATAGATGGATAATGTAAGTGGAGAAATGGAATTTCAAAGATCAAAAAGAAATGCTAGAGATCACAAAAATTAAGAAAGTCTTTGGAGATTGGTTCAAGATGGTGGAGTAGAAGGACGTGCACTCACTCCCTCATGCGAGAGCACCAGAATCACAACTAACTGCTGAACAATCATCGACAGGAAGACACTGGAACTCACCAAAAAAGATACCCCACATCCAAAGACAAAAGAGAAGCCGCAATGAGATGGTAGGAGGGGCGCAATCACAATAAAATCAAATCCCATAACTGCTGGGTGGGTGACTCACAAACTGGAGAACACTTATACCACAGAAGTCCACCCATTGGATTGAAGGCTCTGAACCCCATGTCAGGCTTCCCAACCTGGGGGTCTGGCAATGGGAGGAGGAATTCCTAGAGAATCAAACTTTGAAGGTTAGCAGGATTTGACTGCAGGACTTCAACAGGACTGGGGAAAACAGAGACTCCACTCTTGGGGGCACACACAAAGTAGTGTGTGCATCAGGACCCAGGGGAAGGAGCAGTGACCCCATAGGAGACTGAACCAGATCTACCTGCTAGTGTTGGAGGGTTTTCTGCAGAGGCAGGGGGTGGCTGTGGCTCACCATGTGGACAAGGACACTGGCAGCAGAAGTTCTGGGAAGTACTCCTTGGCGTGAGCCCTCCCAGAGTCCTCCATTAGCCCCACCAAAGAGCTGGGTAGGCTCCAATGCTGGGTCACCTCAGGCCAAACAACCAACAGGGAGGGAACCCAGCCCCACCCATCAGCAGAAAATTGGATTAAAGTTCTACTGAGCTCTGCCCACCCGCTCTACCCACCGTCAGTCCCTCCCATCAGGAAGCTTGCACAAGTCTCTTAGATAGCCTCATCCAACAGAGGGCAGACAGCAGAAGCAAGAAGAACTACAATTCTGCAGCCTGTGGAATGAAAACCACATTCACAGAAAGATAGACAAAATGAAAAGGCAGAGGACTACATGCCAGATGAAGAAAAAGATAAAACCCCAGAAAAACAACTAAATGAAGTGGAGATAGTCAACCTTCCAGAAAAAGAATTCAGAATAATGATAGTAAAGATGATCCAGGACCTCGGAAAAAGAATGGAGGCAAAGATCGAGAAGATGCAAGAAATGTTTAACAAACACCTGGAAGAATTAAAGAACAAACAAACAGAGGTGAACAAACAGAGATGAACAATACAATAACTGAAATGAAAAATACACTAGAAGGAATCAGTAGCAGAATAACTGAGGCAGAAGAACGGATAAGTGGCCTGGAAGACAGAATGGTGGAATTCACTGCCATGGAATAGAATAAAGAAAAAAGAATGAAAAGAAATGAAGACAGCCTAAGAGACCTCTGGGACAACATTAAACGCACCAACATTTGCATTATAGGGTCCCAGAACGAGAAGAGGGAAAGGACCTGAGAAAAATCTTTGAAGAGATTATAATCGAAAACTTCCCTAACATGGGAAATGAAATAGCCATCCAAGTCCAGGAAGTGCAGAGAGTCCCAGGCAGGATAAACCCAAGGAGAAACACACCGAGACACATAGTAATCAAACTGACAAAAATTAAAGACAAAGAAAAATTACTGAAAGCAACAAGGGAAAAATGACAAATAACATACAAGGGAACTCCCATAAGGTTAACAGCTGATTTCTCAGCAGAAACTCTACAAGCCAGAAGGAAGTGGCAAGATATATTTAAAGTGATGAAAGGGAAGAACCTACAGCCAAGATTACTCTAGCCAGCAAGGATCTCATTCAGATTCGATGGAGAAATCAAAAGCTTTACAGACAAGCAAAAGCTAAGAGAATTCAGCACCACCAAACTAGCTCTACAACAAATGCTAAAGGAACTTCTTTAAGTGGGAAATACAAGACAAGAAAAGAACCTACAAAAACAAACCCATAACAATTAAGAAAATGGTAATAGGAACAAGAATGTCTTTGATGGGTTTATTAGTTGACCAGACATGGCTCAGAAAACATCTCTGAGATTGAGGATATGACAATAGAAACTTCCAAAACTGAAAAGCAAAAAAGAAAAAGATTTTTAAAAAATCAAACAGAACAGAACAGAATATCCAAGAGCTGTGGGACAACTACAAGTGATATAATGTACACATAATGGGAATACCAGAAAAAGAAAGAGAGAAAGAAACAGAGCAACATTTGAAGCAACAATGACTTAAAATTTGCTCTAATTAACGTCAGACACCCTTCAAAGATCCAGGAAGAACAGAGAACCAGGAGCTGCATAAATGCCAAAAAAACCTCTGACACCTAGGCACATCATATCCAAACTGCAGAAAATCAATAATAAAAAAATTTTCAAAAAATCAGATGAAAAAACACCTTACCTACAGAGATACAAAGGTATCAATAGTAATTACATCTGACTTCTCTTTAGAAACTATACAAGCAAAAAGAGAGTCAAGTGAAATATTTAAAGTATTGAGAGAAAAAAAAAACAACCTACAATTCTGTACCCTGAAAAATTATCCTTCAAAAGTGAAAGCACAATACTTTCTCAGCCAAACACTGAGGGAATTTGCTGGCAGTAGACTTGTCTCTCAAGCAATTTAAAAAGAAGTTCTTCAGAGAAAAGAAAGATGATATAATTCAGAGAAACCAGATAATGAAAAAAAGAATTGGAGAAAGAATAAAGGTAAAACAGAAATTTTTATTTTTCTTATCCTTAATTGATCTGTTTCAGTTTGTTCAAAATAATATATATATATATAAAACACAAACACACACACAGTTGGCCCTCCACATCCAGAGGTTGCTCATCCATGAATTCAACCAACTGTGGATCAAGAACATTTAGAAAAAAAATTCCAGAAAGTTCCAAAAAGCAAAACTTGAATTTGCTGCATGCCTGCAACTACTTACATAACATTTTCATTGTATTTACAACTATTTACATAACATTGTATTATAAGTAACTTATAGAAGATTTAAAGTGTACAGGAAGACAGCAGGGAGGAATAAGGATTACATTATTATTATAAGGTACTTGTACTACCTGTGAAATAGTATAGTATTATTTGGAAGTGGACTTGGATTAGTTGTAAATGTATATCACAGATGATAGGGTAACCATTAAAATAAGTAATAAAAGAAGTATAATTGATATGCCAAGAAAATAGTGAAAATGGAATCATAAAAAATGCTCAATTTAAACCAAAAAAGAAGGCAGAAAAGTAATAGAAGACAAATATGAACAAAAATAAAGGGCAGCAAATAGAAAACAGTAGCAAATACAGTAGATGTAAATTCATCTATATCAATAATCATTTTAAACATCAGTGGTCCAAATATACCCACTAAAAGACAGAGACTGTCAGAGTGGATCAAAAAACAAGGCCCAACTATATTTTGTTTACAAGGAACCTACTTTCAATATAAAGACACATATAGATTAAAAGTATAGGGATGGAGACACCATAATTCAAAAAGATACATGTACCCCAATGTTCATTGCAGCACTGTTTACAATAGCCAGGACATGGAAGCAACCTAAATGACCATCAACAGAGAAATGCATAAAGAAGATGTGGTATATATATACAATGGAATATTACTCAGCCATAAAAAGGAATGAAATTGGGTGATTTGCAGAGACGTGGATGGACCTAGAGACTGTCATACAGAGTTAAGTAAGTCAGAAAGAGAAAAACAAATACTGTATATTAATGCATATATTAGGAATCTAGAAAAATGGTATAGATGAACTTATATGCAAAGCAGAAATAGAGACACAATGTAGAGAACAAACATATGGATACCAAGAGGGGAAGGGGGGTGAGATGGATTGGGAAATTGAGATTGACATATATACACTACTATGTATAAAATAGATAACTAATGAGAACAGACTGTATAGCACAGGGAACTCTACTCAATGCTCTGTGGTGACCTAAATGGGAAAGAAACCCAAGGAAGAGAGGATATATGTATATGTGTGGCTGATTCACTTTGCTGTCCAGCAGAAACTAACACAATACAGTAAAGCAACTATACTCCAAAAAAAATAGAAGAAAGTATAGGGATGGAAAAGATATACCATATTATCACTAATCAAAAGAAAGTAAGAATAGCTATATTAATTTAGGTGCAGTAGACTTCAGAACAAGAAAAGTTATCAGAGATAGAGATATTACATACTGAGTCAATAGTCCAAGAATAATAGTCCTCAATGTGTATGTGCCTAACAACAGAATATCAAAGTATAATACATGAGGCAAAAACTGATATAACTGCAAGAAGAAATAGAGTAATCTAATGTCATAGTTGGAAAGTTTAACACCCTTCTACCAGAAATCAACAGATCCAGCTACAGAAAACTAGTAAGGACATAGTTGAACTCAACAGCACTATCAGTCAAGTGGATATAATTGACATGTATACACTTCTTTATCCACAACAGCAGATTACACATTTTTCTCAAGCTCACATGGAACATTCACAAAAACAGACCACAGTCTGGGCCATAAAACACACTTTAATCAATTTAAAAGAATAGAATCATATGATATCAGCCCTTAGAACACAGTGAAATTAAACTAGAAATCAATAACAGAAAGATGTCTGTAAAGTTTAAAAAAACTTGGAGAATAAACTACAACTTCCAAGTAACACATGGGTCAATGGTGCTATCTCAAAGAAAATTTTAAAATATTTTTGAACTAAATGAAAATAAAAACACAACTTATCAAAATGTGTAGGATGCAGCAAAAGCAGTTCTCACAGAGAAATTTCTAACATCAAAGGCAAATACTAGAAAAGAAGAAAAATTGAAAATCAATCATATAAGTTTCCACCTTAGAAAACTAGAAAAGGAAGAGCAAGTTAATTCCAAAATAAGCAGAAGAAAAAAATAATAAAAATTAGAGCTGAAATGAGTGAAATTTAAAACAATAACAAAATATGAACAAGATCTACATGAGGAAAACTACAAAATGCTGATGAAATATCAAAGAAGTACTAAATAATTGAGAAATATTCCATTTTCACAGATAGAAAGACTCAGTATTGCCAAGATGTAAGGCTGTCCCAACTTGATCTATAGAGTCAACTCTCCCAGTTAAAATCCCAGGAAATGGACTTCCCTGGTGGCGCAGTGGTTAAGAATCCACCTGCTAATGCAGGGGACATGAGTTTGAGCCCTGGTCGGGAAGATCCCACATGCCGCGGGGCAACTAAGCCTGTGTGCCACAACTACTGAGCCTGTGCTCTAGAGCCCACGAGCCACAACTACTGAGCCTGCGTGCCACAACCACTGAAGCCTGCACGCTTAGAGCCCGTGCTGCGCAACAAGAGAAGCTACGGCAATGAGAAGCCCACGCACCGCAACAAAGAGTAGCCCCCGCTCGCCTCAACCAGAGAAAGCCCGCTCGCAGCAATGAAAACCCAATGCAGCCAAAAAAATAAATTAAAAGAAATCCCAGGAAATTATTTTGTGAATATTGTCAAACTGATTCTAAAATTTATAATAAGAGGCAAAAGGCCCAGAATAGCCAACTCAATATTGAACGAGTAAAACAAAGGTGGAGAACTGACACTACCGGATTTCAAGACTTACTTTAAAGCTACAGTATTCAAGATAATGTGGTATTCGTGAGAGAACAGACAAATAGAGATCAATGCAACAGTATAGAGAGCCCTGAAGTAGACCCATATAAGTACAGTCAACTTATCTTTGACAAAGGAGCAAACAAAGACAATACAATGGAGTAAAGACAGTCATTTCAACAAATATTACTAGAACAACTGGAAATCTACATGCAAAAAAGTGAATCTAAACACAAACCTTACACCCTTCACAAAAATTAACTCAAAATATATCATTGATCTAAATGTAAAATGCAAAACTATAAAACTCCTAGAAGATAACATATAAGAAAGGTTAAATTGCCTTGGGTATGGCAATGACTTTTTAGCTATCACATCAAAGGCATGATGCATGAAAGAAATAATGGATAAGCTGCACTTCATTAAAATTAAAAACTTTTACTCCATGAAATACAATGTCAAGGGAATGAGAAGACAAGCCAAACTGCGAGAAAGTATCTGCAAAAGACACAACTGATAAAGAACTCTTCTCCAAAATATACAAAGAACATTTAAAATTCAACTATAACCCGCTTAAAAAATGGGCAAAATACATTCACAGACACATCACCAAAGAAGATATACAGATGGCAAGTAAGCATATATGAAAAGGCGTTCAACATGTCATCAAGGAAATGCAAACTAAAATGAGATACTACTATACACCTATCAGAATGGACAACATCCAAATAGTGCCAAAACTGTGAAGCAATAACTTTCATTCATTGTGGTGATAATGCAAGATAGTACAGTCCCTTTGGAAGGTGGTTTGCCAGTTTCTTATACAACGAAACATATTCATACCATATGATCCAGCAATTATGCTCCATGGTATTTACCCTAAGAGGTTGAAAACATATCCACACGAAAACCTGCACACAGTGGTTTATAGCAGATTTATTCATAGTTACCAAAATTTGGAAGCAATCAGTAGGTCCTTCAGTAGATGAATGTATAAATAAACTGTGATACATTCAAACAGTGGAATATTATTCACTACTAAAAAGATATCAGCTGTCAAGCCATGAAGGACAGGGAGGGAATGTAAATGCATGTTACTAAGTGAAAGCAGCTGACATGAAAAGACTAAAAACAGTATGATTCCAACTATATGACATCCTGGAAAAACCAAAACTAAGCAGCCAGTAAAAACTTCCCTAAACGGAAGAGCTTAGGGGAGAGGGGGCAATGAATAGGTGGAGCACAGAGAATTTTTAGGGCATGAAACCATTTCCTAAGATACTACTGCATACATGTATTGGTGAATACATGTCATTATACATTTGCCAAAACCCACAGAATGTACAAAACCCTAATATAAACTATGGATTTTGGCTGATAATGATGTGTTGATATATGTTCATCCACTGCCAAAAATGTGCCACTCTGGTAGGGATGTTGCTAGTGGGGGAGGCTGCGTGTGTGTGTGCACAAGCCTATAGAAACTCCCTATACTTTTCACTCAATTTTTCTGTGAACCTAAAACAGCTCTAAATAAAATATATTAATAAATAATTTTTAAAAGATAATAAACAAATGCCAACTCTGAGATAACCCAGTTGTTAAAACTTTAAAAAAGAGACTTCAAAACAGCTAATTAAAACTATAAAGCACTCAGTCCAACAATTTCACAACACATTTTTTGTTAAAGACATGTGCTACATTCACCAAGATAGACTGACTACAAGCTGTGCCATCAAACGACTGTAAATAAATCTGAATGGAATGAGATCACAGCACGTTTACCGTCAGACAGAAATAGAATTAAATTAGACATCAATAATAATAAGTAATCTAAGAAAAACAGGTATCTAGACATTACCTCTCCATAATTCATGGGTCATAGATGAAATAGAAAAGGAAATTAGGAATTATTTTAACTGAATGACCATAAAAAAATGTATATAACACATTTATGGGATGCAGCTAAACAGTGTTTAAAGAGAAATGTATAGCTTTAAATGTTTATACTGGCAAATAATGGATCTGAAAATAATGACTTTCTGCTTTGCAAGACCAGAAAAAAGATTTTCCTCTTCCAAATTTAGGATAGAGAGAACAACAATAATGGAATAGAAAAGAGGTCAGTTAAGAGAGATAATAAAAAGAGCCAAATATAATTTGTTAAAAATATCAACACAATTTTCAAGGGCCTACTTAAACTGATTGATCTAGGGAAAAAAGAGAGAATACAGATCATTATTATCCGGAGTGAAAAGTAGTTACCACCAGTAATCTTACAGACATTAAATGTGGACAAGAAAATACTACAAACAACTTTATGCCAACAAATTCAACAACCTACTGACCTAGAAAAATTTCTTTAAATGTAAAATTTATCAAGATTGATGTTTTAAAAATCAGAAAAAATTAATTAACCTATATCTAGGAATGAAACTAAATATGTTTTAAAAGTTTCTAAAAAGGAAACTCTGACACCTGACATTTTCACTGGTGAATTCTATGCAACATTCAAGAAAGAAACAACATCAATCATACAAAAAAATTTTCGGAAAACAGATGAGATCACTTTCTAAATCATTTTTTGAGGCCAGTATTATCCTAACACCAAAACTTGACAAAGACATTACAAATATAGAGAATCATATACCAACAATATCTCTCATTAATAAAGGCTCAAAATCCTAAAGATTTTTTAGCAAATCAAATCCAACACTATATAAAAAGAATAGGGAGGGGGGTAAGATGGCGGAAGAGTAAGACGCGGAGATCACCTTCCTTCCCACAGACACATTAGAAATACATCTACACGTGGAACTGCTCCTACAGAACACCCACTGAATGCTGGCAGAAGACGTCAGACCTCCCAAAAGGCAAGAAACTCCCCACGTACATGGGTAGTGCAAAAGAAAAAAGATATAACAGAGACAAAAGAATAGGAACGGGACCTGCACCAGTGGGAGGGAGCTGTGAAGGAGGAAAGGTTTCCACACACTAGGAAGCCCCTTCGTGGGCGGAGACTGCGGATGGCAGAGGGGGGAAGCTTCGGAGCCACGGAGGAGAGCGTAGCAACAGGGGTGCGGAGGGCAAAGCGGAGAGATTCCCACACGGAGGATCGGTGCCGACCAGCACTCACCAGCTGGAGAGGCTTGTCTGCTCACCCGCCGGGGCGGGCGGGGCTGGGAGTTGAGGCTCGGGCTTCAGTCGGATCTCAGGGAGAGGACTGGGGTTGGCGGCGTGAACACAGCCTGAACGGGTTAGCGCACCACCGCTGGCCAGGAGGGAGTCCGGGAAAAAGTCTGCAGCTGCCGAAGAGGCAAGAGACTTTTTCTTGCCTCTGTTTCACGGCGCGCAAGGAGAGGGGATTCAGAGCGCCGCCTAAACGAACTCCAGAGACGGGCGCGAGCCACGGCTATCAGCACGGACCCCAGAGACGGGCAGGAGACGCTAAGGCTGCTGCTGCCACCACCAAGAAGCCTGTGTGCGAGCACAGGTCACTCTCCACACCGCCCCTCCCGGGAGCCCGTGCAGCCCGCCACTGCCAGGGTCCCGTGATCCGGGGACAACTTTCCCGGGAGAACGCACGGTGCGCCTCGGACTGGTGAAACGTCACGCCGGCCTCTGCCGCCGCAGGCTCGCCCCGCATCCGTACCCTTCCCTCCCCCCAGGCTGAGTGAGCCAGAGCCCCCGAAGCAGCTGCTCCTTTAACCCCGTTCTGTCTGGGCGGGGAACAGACGCCCTCAGGCGACCTACACGCAGAAGCAGGTCCAAATCCAAAGCTGAACCCCGGGAGCTGTGCAAACAAAGAAGAGAAAGGGAAATCTCTCCCAGCACCCTCAGAAGCAGTGGATTAAAACTCCACAAACAACTTGATGTGCCTGCATCTGTTGAATATCTGAATAGACAATGAATCATCCCAAATTCAGGAGGTGGACTTTGGGAGCAGGATATATTAATTTTTCCCCTTTTCCTTTTTTTGTGAGTGTATATGTGTATGCTTCTGGGTGAGAATATGTCTGTATAGCTTTGCTTTCACCATTTGTCCTAGGGTTCGGTCTGTCCTTTTTTTTTTTTTTCTTTACTTAAAAAAATTTTCTTTCTTAATAAATGTTTTCTTAATATTTTTTTCCTTATTTTCTATTTAAAAAAAATTTTTTTTCTTAATAAGGTTTTCCATATTTTTTATTTTAAAAAAATTAAAATTTTTTTTCTGAATAAATTTTTTTCTTAATAATTTTTTCTTATTTTTTATTACAAAAAATTAATAAATTTATTTTTTAAAATTAAAAAAATGTTTTTTCCTAATATTTTTTCTTAATAATTTTTTTCTTATTTTTATTATAATAGCTTTATTTTATTTTATTTTATCCTCTTTCGTTCTTTCTTTCTATTTTTTCTCCCTTTTATTCTGAGCCGTGTGGATGAAAGGCTCTTGGTGCTCCAGCCAGGCATCAGGGCTGTGCCTCTGAGGTGGGAGAGCCAAGTTTAGGACACTGGTCCACAAGAGACCTCCCAGCTCCACGTAATACCAAATGGTGAAAATCTCTCAGAGATCTCCATCTCAACAGTAAGACCCAGCTTCACTCAACAACCAGCAAGCTACAGTGCTGGACACCCTATGCCAAACAACTAGCAAGACAGGAACACAATGCCACCCATTAGCAGAGAGGCTGCCTGAAATCATAATAAAGCCACAGACACCCCAAAACACACCACCAGATGTGGACGTGCCCAACAGAAAGACAAGATCCAGCCTCATCCACCAGAACACAGCCACTAGTCCCCTCTACCAGGAAGCCTACACAACCCACTGAACCAACCTTAGCCACTGGGGACAGATACCAAAAACAACAGGAACTACGAACCTGCAGCCTGTGAAAAGGAGACCCCAAACACAGTAAGATAAGCAAAATGAGAAGACAGAAAAACACACAGCAGATGAAGGAGCAGGGTCAAAACACACCAGACCTAACAAATGAAGAGAAAATACGTAGTCTACCTGAAAAAGAATTCAGAATAATGATAGTAAAGATAATCCAAAATCTTGGAAATAGAATGGAGAAAATGCAAGAAACATTTAACAAGGACGTAGAACTAAAGAGGAACCAAGCAACGATAAAAAACACAATAAATGAAATTAAAAATACTCTAGATGGAATCAATAGCAGAATAACTGAGGCAGAAGAACGGATAAGTGACCTGGAAGAAAAAATGGTGGAAATAACTACTGCAGAGCAGAATAAAGAAAAAAGAATGGAAAGAACTGAGGACAGTCTCAGAGACCTCTGGGACAACATTAAATGCACCAACATTCGAATTATAGGGGTCCCAGAAGAAAAAGAGAAAAAGAAAGGGACTGAGAAAATATTTGAAGAGATTATAGTTGAAAACTTCCCTAATATGGGAAAGGAAATAGTTAATCAAGTCCTGGAAGCACAGAGAGTCCCATACAGGATAAATCCAAGAAGAAACACGCCAAGACACATATTAATCAAACTATCAAAAATTAAATATAAAGAAAACATATTAAAAGCAGCAAGGGAAAAACAACAAATAACACACAAGGGAATCCCCATAAGCTTAAGAGCTGATCTTTCAGCAGAAACTCTGCAAGCCAGAAGGGAGTGGCAGGATATACTTAAAGTGATGAAGGAGAAAAACCTACAACCAAGATTACTCTACCCAGCAAAGATCTCATTCAGATTTGATAGAGAAATTAAAACCTTTACAGACAAGCAAAAGCTGAGAGAGTTCAGCACCACCAAACCAGCTTTACAACAAATGCTAAAGGAACTTCTCTAGGCAAGAAACACAAGAGAAGGAAAACACCTACAATAACAAACCCAAAACATTTAAGAAAATGGGAATAGGTACATACATATCGATAATTACCTTAAATGTAAATGGATTAAATGCTCCCACCAAAAGACACAGACTGGCTGAATGGATACAAAAACAAGATCCATATATATGTTGTCTACAACGGACCCACTTCAGACCTAGAGACACATACAGACTGAAAGTGAGGGGATGGAAAAAGATATTCCATGCAAATGAAAATCAAAAGAAAGCTGGAGTAGCAATTCTCATATCAGACAAAATAGACTTTAAAATAAAGACTATTATAAGAGACAAAGAAGGATACTATATAATGATCAAGGGATTGATCCAAGAGGAAGGTATAACAATTGTAAATATTTATGCACCCAACATAGGAGCACCTCAATACATAAGGCAAATACTAACAGCCATAAAAGGGGAAATCGACAGCAACACAATCATAGTAGGGGACTTTAACACCCCACTTTTACCAATGGACAGATCATCCAAAATGAAAACAAATAAGGAAACACAAGCTTTAAATGATACATTAAACAAGATGGACTTAATTTATATTTATAGGACACTCCACCCAAAAACAACAGAATACACATTTTTCTCAAGTGCTCATGGAACATTCTCCAGGATAGATCATATCTTGGGTCACAAATCAAGCCTTGGTAAATTTAAGAAAATTGAAATCGTATCAAGTATCTTTTCTGACCACAACGCTATGAGACTAGATATCAATTACAGGAAAAGATCTGTAAAAAATACAAACACATGGAGGCTACACAATACACTACTTAATAACGAAGTGATCACTGAAGAAATCAAAGGGGAAATCAAAAAATACCTAGAAACAAATGACAATGGAGATACGACGACGCAAAACCTATGGGATGCAGCAAAAGCAGTTCTAAGAGGGAAGTTTATAGCAATACAAGCCTACCTCAAGAAACAGGAAACATCTCGAATAAACAACCTAACCTTGCACCTAAAGCAATTAGAGAAAGAAGAACAAAAAAAACCCCAAAGTTAGCAGAAGGAAAGAAATCATAAAGATCAGATCAGAAATAAATGAAACAGAAATGAAAGAGACAATAGCAAAGATCAATAAAACTAAAAGCTGGTTCTTCGAGAAGATAAACAAAATTGATAAACCATTAGCCAGACTCATCAAGAGAAAAAGGGAGAAGACTCAAATCAATAGAATTAGAAATGAAAAAGGGGAAGTAACAACTGACACTGCAGAAATACAAACGATCATGAGAGATTACTATAAGCAACTATATGCCAATAAAATGGACAACCTGGAAGAAATGGACAGATTCTTAGAAATGCACAACCTGCGGAGACTGAACCAGGAAGAAATAGAAAATATGAACAGACCAATCACAAGCACTGAAATTGAAACTGTGATTAAAAATCTTCCAACAAACAAAAGCCCAGGACCAGATGGCTTCACAGGCGAATTCTATCAAACATTTAGAGAAGAGCTAACACCTATCCTTCTCAAACTCTTCCAAAATATTGCAGAGGGAGGAACACTCCCAAACTCATTCTACGAGGCCACCATCACCTTGATACCAAAACCAGACAAAGATGTCACAAAGAAAGAAAACTACAGGCCAATATCACTGATGAACATAGATGCAAAAATCCTCAACAAAATACTCGCAAACAGAATCCAACAGCACATTAAAAGGATCATACACCATGATCAAGTGGGGTTTATTCCAGGAATGCAAGGATTCTTCAATATATGCAAATCAATCAACGTGATACATCATATTAACAAATTGAAGGAGAAAAACCATATGATCATCTCAATAGATGCAGAGAAAGCTTTTGACAAAATTCAACACCCATTTATGATAAAAGCCCTGCAGAAAGTAGGCATAGAGGGAACTTTCCTCAACATAATAAAGGCCATATATGACAAACCCACAGCCAACATTGTCCTCAATGGTGAAAAACTGAAACCATTTCCACTAAGATCTGGAACAAGACAAGGTTGCCCACTGTCACCACTATTATTCAACATAGTGTTGGAAGTGTTAGCCACAGCAATCAGAGAAGAAAAAGAAATAAAAGGAATCCAAATCGGAAAAGAAGAAGTAAAGCTGTCACTGTTTGCAGATGACATGATACTATACATAGAGAATCCTAAAACTGCCACCAGAAAACTACTAGAGTTAATCAATGAATTTGGTAAAGTAGCAGCAGGATACAAAATTAATGCACAGAAATCTCTTACATTCCTATACACTAATGACGAAAACTCTGAAAGTGAAATTAAGAAAACACTCCCGTTTACCATTGCAACAAAAAGAATAAAATATCTAGGAATAAACCTACCTAAGGAGACAAAAGACCTGTATGCAGAAAATTATAAGACACTGTTGAAAGAAATTAAAGATGACACAAATAGATGGAGAGATATACCATGTTCTTGGATTGGAAGAATCAACATTGTGAAAATGACTCTACTACCTAAAGCAATCTACAGGTTCAATGCAATCCCTATCAAACTACCACTGCCATTTTTCACAGAACTAGAACAAAAAATTTCACAATTTGTATGGAAACACAAAAGACCCTGAATAGCCAAAGCAATCTTGAGAACGAAAAATGGAGCTGGAGGAATCAGGCTCCCTGACTTCAGACTATATTACAAAGCTACAGTAATCAGGACAGTTTGGTACTGGCACAGAAACAGAAATATAGATCAATGGAACAGGATAGAAAGCCCAGAGATAAACCCACGCACATATGGTCACCTTATCTTTGATAAAGGAGGCAAGCATATACAGTGGAGAAAAGACAGCCTCTTCAATAAGTGGTGCTGGGAAAATTGGACAGGTACATGTAGAAGTATGAAATTAGAACACACCCTGACACCATACACAAAAATAAACTCAAAATGGATTAAAGACCTAAGTGTAAGGCCAGACACTATCAAACTCTTAGAGGAAAACATAGACAGAACACTCTATGACATAAATCACAGCAAGATCCTTTTTGACCCAGCTCCTAGAGAAATGGAAATAAAAACACAAATAAACATATGGTACCTAATGAAACTTAAAAGCTTTTGCACAGCAAAGGAAACCATAAACAAGACCAAAAGACAACCCTCAGAATGGGAGAAAATATTTGCAAATGAAGCAACTGACAAAGGATTAATCTCCAAGATTTACAAGCAGCTCATGCAGCTCAATAACAAAAAAACAAACAACCCAATCCAAAAATGGGCAGAAGACCTAAATAGACATTTCTCCAAAGAAGATATACAGATTGCCAACAGACACATGAAAGAATGCTCAACATCATTAATCATTAGAGAAATGCAAATCAAAACTACAATGAGATATCATCTTACACCGGTCAGAATGGCCATCATCAAAAAATCTACAAACAATAAATGCTGGAGAGGGTGTGGAGAAAAGGGAACCCTCTTGCACTGTTGGTGGGAATGTAAATTGATACAGCCACTATGGAGAACAGTATGGAGGTTCCTTAAAAAACTACAAATAGAACTACCATATGACCCAGCAATCCCACTACTGGGCATATACCCTGAGAAAACCATAGGTCAAAAAGAGTCATGTACCAAAATGTTCATTGCAGCTCCATTTACAATAGCCAGGACATGGAAGCAACCTAAGTGTCCATCATCGGATGAATGGATAAAGAAGATGTGGCACATATATACAATGGAATATTACTCAGCCATAAAAAGAAATGAAAGGGAGGTATTTGTAGTGAGGTGGATGGAGTTAGTCTGTCATACAGAGTGAAGTAAGTCAGAAAGAGAAAAACCAATATCGTATGCTAACACATATATATGGAATCTAAGGGGTAAAAAAAGGTCCTGAAGAACCTAGTGGCAAGATGGGAATAAAGGCACAGACCTACCAGAGAATGGACTTGAGGATATGGGGAGGGGGAGGGGTAAGATGTGACAGGGTGAGAGAGTGGCATGGACATATATACACTACCAAATGTAAAATAGATAGCTAGTGGGAAGTAGCCGCATAGCACAGGGAGATCAGCTCGGTGCTTTGTGACCACCTAGAGGGGTGGGATAGGGAGAGTGGGAGGGAGGGAGACGCAAGAGGGAAGAGATATGGGAACACATGTATATGTATAACTGATTCACTTTGTTATAAAGCAGAAACTAATACACCATTGTAAAGCAATTATACTCCAATAAAGATGTTTAAAAAAAAACAAAACAAAACAAACAAACAAACAAAAAAAAATAATATATCATGTCCAAGTGGGGTCTTCCTAAGGAATGAAAAATTGGTTTTAAACATTTGAAAATCAATCAATAGAATTCAGTATGCTAACAGAAAAGAAAATTATCATTGCAATAAAAACATAATCAGCATTTAACAAAATTCAATATACATTCATGATAAAAAACTTTTAGGGAACTAAGACAAGTAGTTAACTTTTTCAGACTGATAAATTTACATTGAACACTTACAACCAACATCATACTTAATAGCTGAAGACTGAATATTTATTTATATGAGAACAGAAAAACAAAAAAATATGAATGCCTGTTTCATCACTTCTATTCAACATTTTGGTGGAGGTCCTATCCATTGTCATAAGAAAAATAAATAAAAGGTATAAAAATAGAAAGTAGTGAAAGATCCCTGTTTGCAGATTGCATGATTATTTGCATTTAAAAAATACCTGAAATAACTCATTTATTAAAATGAATTTAAGAAGTTTGGAGGATACAATGTTAATATTTTTAAAACCTATTGTGTTTTTATATAATAGCAACAAGATATTGAAAGATAAAATTAAAAATGATTTTATTTACTATAGCATAAAAAAAATAAAAATAAAAACCACCTAAGAACAAAATGAATAAAAGATGTCCACAATGTCTACACTGAAAACTAGGAAACATTGTGATAGGAATTAAAGAAGACCAAAATTAATGAAAAGTCACACCATGCTCAGAAAACGGAAAACTCATTGTTTGTTAAAATATCGATTCTCTTCATTTTGCTCTATCGCTTAAATGCAATCCCAATTAAAACCTTAATTTTATTTTAGAAACTGACAAGCTATTCCAAAACTTATGCAGAGTGCAGATAACCTAAATTAAATAAAGCAATGTTTACAAAGAATAAAAGTTGGAGCAGTTACCTCACCTGATTTCCAACATCCTATAAAATTACTGTAATCAAGATGATTTGGTATCAGTGAAAAGAGAGACAAATACATCAATGGAATGGGGTAGTAGAGAGTTCAGTAAGAGATTTACTCATATGTAGTCAACTGATTTCTAACACAGAAGCCAAGATAATCCAATGAATAAAAGGAAACTTTTTTTTAAAACTTCAACATGTCTAATAGCAGGAGATCTTGTGATTTTGGTGTAGGTAAAGGTTTCTTAGAACACAAAAAGTATAAAACATGAACAACAAAATTGATAAACTGAACTTATCAAAATGAAAAGCATTCACACTCTGAAAGACATCATTAAGAAAATAAAAAGGCAAGCCACATGCTGGAAAAATTATTTGCACATATCTATCAAAGTGCATGCATGGGGCTTCCCTGGGGGTGCAGTGGTTAAGAATCCGCCTGCCAATGCAGGGGACACGTGTTGGAGCCCTGGTCCGGGAAGATCTCACATGCCGTGGAGCAACTAAACCTGTGTGCCACAGCTACTTAGCCTGCGCTCTAGAGCCTGCGAGCCACAACTACTGAGCCCATGTGCCACAACTACTGAAGCCCGCGCACCTAGAGCCCGTGTCGCAACAAGAGAAGCCACGGCAATGAGATGCCCGTGCACTGCAACTAGAGAGCAACAAAGACCCAATGCAGCCAAAAATAAATATATTAATTAATTAATTAAGTTTTTAAAAAAGTGTATGCATGATACATAAAGAACTCTTAAAATGTCATAATCAGAATATAGCAGCCATTTTTTTTAATGGGCAAGACACCTCAAAAAAGAAGATGCATCAATGGCCAATAAGAACCTGAAAATATGCTTATCATCATCTGTCATCAGGGAAATGCCAGTTAAAACCACAATGCAACACTAGTACATAACCACTTAGAATGGCTAAAATTTAAAGGACTGACCAGATAAAGGGCTGACAAGGATGCATAACAAGTGGAACTCTCATTCACTGCTGGAGGGAGTGTAGAAGGATTAATGTCACTTTGGAACACAATTTGACAGTTCAGTTTTGTTTTTTTTTTAATTAAGTTAAACGTGCATCTGCCAAATAACTCAAGCATTCCACTTCTAGGTATAAAAATAAATGCCCACACAAAATTTTTACATGATTGTTCACAAGAGCCTTATATGCAGTAGCCAAAATCTGGAAATAATCCAAATGCCTTCTAACAGAATAGGTGGATGAAGAAATTGTGGTTTATTCATACATTGGAATATTGCTCAGAAAAATAAGCAAAATAAAGATACATATGAAGACATGGATAAATCTCAAAAATGGTATGCTGACAGAAAAAAAGCCAAGCTAAAGAGAGTGCATTCAATACAATTCCATTTATAAAAATTCTAGAACAAATAAGCTATAGTGATAAAAAGCAAATTAGTGATTGCCTGGGGTTAGGGTGGAAGAAGAGATGGATCATAAAAATGCAGGACACTTCCTCTGGGTGTGATGGCAATGTTTATTTTCTTGATTATGATGTTGATTTCAGAGGTATATACATATGCCACAACTGATTAAATGGTACACTTTTTATATTTGCAACTTATTGTACTTCAATTATACCTTGATAAATAGAGAAAAAAATCTCAAGGACTATGACCTAAATGCATCTAGACTGGGAAAGGTAGATAAATGGGAAAGCTACCTGCATCTTATCATGCTGTTCTATACAAAAACTACGTCTACTAGCATACAATTTTTATTTTTTAAGTATGTACCTTGGAAAATATATGCAGTAAAAAGACACATGGACATCACAAGTCAGTCATCAAATTCTTAACAAAATATTTGAGATGGCTATTATTACTTTAAGGTAAGTTTTCAGGCCTTGAAGAACTACTGAAATAGTATAGCTTTTATAAATTATTATTCATTAATTTCTCCAAAGAAAATTGAATGCAAAAATATCTTCTGAGAAGTTTGAAAAAATGAAAAATTTCATCAACAAGCTTTTCCACTCAGATTGCCATCATATTTCTCTTATTGCTTCAAAAGAAAGAAACAATCTGCCCAAAGATAGATAATTGTTAAAAATATAATAAAAGACTTGGAGTAACCCACTTTGATTCGTTACAAAAGAAAAATAATATGGAAATAGCAATGCTTTGAAAAATGGAGTTATAATGGCTACAACTTGATATTTAGTAAAAAAATTTCCTCTTCATAAGACTCCAAAAGTAATTTTATTAATAATCAATATAGGCAGTGTGGCTCTTCTTCTAATTTAGCTTTTCTTCACATTTTTGAAGTGTATTATTAAACTAGAACAAACCAAGGCTGTTGACTAGGGTTGGTTGGATATTTTGTGCCTGCATGAAAATATTCATCCCCTCAGACCATGTTCCACTCACTAAGGTCCATATCCAGGTGCTACCTCTGCCTAGAGAGGGCAAATTTATCTAATTCCCACCAGGTACCTTGTAAACAAGCAGTAGCCCAGAAAGAAGCACTTCGTTTACAAGTCAGACCACTAAGGACTTGTGATATATGGGTCGCTGTTGCTCACTCGTATCAAAATGTATAAGAATATTTAAAAAGTCAGAGTTGTAAGATAAAAAAGAAGTTACAATAATGAAGAAAACTACATATTAGTGCATAAGTAAATAAACACATAACATATAACTATATATATAAATAAAATTAATACTAGTATTTTAAGCACTTTATATACATAAATTCAATTTTTTATAAATACTTAAGAGAGAGATTATATTACTATTCCCATTTGAAGACTGAGAAATTAAAACCAGCAAAATTTATTGCACAGAGAAACATAATTAAGCTAGGTACTGGCATTCAAAGTCAGATTTTTCTCATTCCAGACTCAATTCTTAGATTCACTCTGCTATGCTGAAATTATATAATCTGAATTATGGGCCTATATATTCATTTTGGCGTTTTCATATAAACTAACTTCATCATACTTTTTAAAATATTTCTAGTTTTGCTTTCATCTGTTTATTGGTGAATTTTTTAAACTCTTCAGATTGCAATTCAAATATGGACGTTTTTAGCATTTATTGCCATTAACAGTACCATTGCATAAATGTAGGGTCGTATATAGACAAAATTATATATACTAAACAAATTTGCATCTAAAGTGGAATGATACTATTTCCAAAGAAGTAATATTTCCAGTTTTCAGATTAATAAATCACTGGTGTTTTTATATCATCTTCATCATTACAACTGTTTATCAAACACTAAAATAATGCAAACATGGTACCATTCCTATCTCCTGCCATTTTTAGTTTGATTTTTAAACATTTAGTTGCAAAGATTCAAAAATCTAGATAGGTACCATAACATAAACCAAAATGAAAGGAAAAATATTTGAGTAAATTTTAGGGAAAGATACATTAAAAACATATTCAGATAAGATGAACTAATTTCACAAAAGGAGTCAGAAAATTTTATTCCGATTTAAAAATCTGTGTGTCTGAATCATTTACTTTCTTCACAGCATTTTGTCAAGTGGAGAAGACTACATTGTTTTTAAAATTTTATATAGCCATGCAATAATACACTTTAGGAAGTAAGACCTGAATTTATGTATGATGACTGTTCTGATATGTGGATTAGATAAATACAAAATTTCATCCAATTCAAACATTCTTATTCTAAAGCCTTCCCAATATTTTATTAAGTAAAAATAGTTTCCCTATTTAATTGATCAAAGATAGTACAAGATAAACCTAAAAGTGAAGGATATGCATTTGCTTTTCCAAAACTAACTGCACTTCATATAAAATAAATGTTATATTTAAAGTTCCAGAGGTTTTCATGAAACTCCAAGATGCGAAGCAGCTTAATAAACTTATTTTCGCTACCCAGGGTCATACTCACTAAAGGTTTCATTAATGAGTCTTTTAAAGATTATTTTTCTAGTGGTTTAATAGATTTTTTTTGAAATAAACAGCTGAAGTTACTTCAAGATTTAGAATATGGTTTATATATTAGAAAGTTAAGAATTAATCAAAGAGAATAATAATAATCTTTGCTTCCAGTACCTCTGTCTTTGGTTATTTACTAGATGCCTCTTGGCTAGAGGTATTTGGGTTAGCAGTGGTTGAAAACATATGGAATCAACAGATGAATGGATAAAGAAGATGTGGCACATATATACAATGGAATATTACTCAGCCATAAAAAGAAATGAAATTGAGTTATTTGTAGTGAGGGGGATGGACCTAGAGTCTGTCATACAGAGTGAAGTAAGTCAGAAAGAGAAAAACAAATACTGTATGCTAACACATATATATGGAATCTAAAAAAAAAAAAAAAGTGGTTATGAAGAACCTAGGGGTAGGACAGGAATAAAAATGCAGATGTAGAGAATGGACTTGAGGACACGGGGAGGGGGAAGGGTAAGCTGGGACAAAGTGAGAGAGTGGCATGGACATATATAACCTACCAGGTGTAGAATCGATAGCTGGTGGGGGGCAGCCGCATGGCACAGGGAGATCAGCTCGGTGCTTTGTGACCAGCTCGAGGGGTGGGATGGGGAGGGTGGGAGGGAGGGAGATGTAGGAGGGAAGAGATATGGGGATGTGTGTGTATGTATGGCTGATTCACTTTGTTGTAAGGCAGAAGCTAACACACCATTGTAGGGCAGTTGTGCTCCAGTGAAGATGTTAAAAAAAAAAAAAGAAAGAAAGCGTATGGAAATATTTTAAGGAAATCATTTTTATGTGTTTTAGTTGTTGATACCATAATCAGCCTCTGAAACACAGAGGAATTTATTACGTGTTTTTTAATATGCAACATCAAGTTCAATTATTTATTTTGAAAAAAGAACTTACTGTGATAGTCTGTAACTATACTTGAAAACTCTAAACCGGACCCCAGTGAGCCCAAGTGTAGTATATGGGAAAGAAGGTGGAGTATAATCTGGTTTGGTATGTGTGTTGGAGTGGAGTAAAAAATAAAAATTAAATGATATTCACCTAGAAGTAAGTTCAGGTAAAAATAGAAGTCTCAATGCTACGAAACTGTATGAAAAAAATCTAATCAACATGTACATACATCAAATATTATATTTCAGGGCCAGTAAATTTTGAGGATTAATTAATTAATATTAATTTGTATATTTTCTCTTCTATATTTCCTCTTTATATGTTCTAATCATTTATGACAAAAAAATTCTACTTTTAATTTCTGTTGTTTAACTTCCATGGGCTCTGGGAATACGTACAGCAATAGATTAAACTAATGTATGAAATGAAACCATCCACTGATATATTTCTTCCATATTACTCATTTATGTTCCAGGAAAATAAAGATTTGGATATTACAAAAATAAGTTTAGTTTGTGAAACTGATGTTCATGAAGAGTTTAATTTTAAAATAGAAATTTGTAAGCCTAAAATTTAATTTGTTTATAATATTCATTCACCTAATAAATAAATACTGATTTATCATTTGTGTGCAATCAATGCCTGATATCAGAGATCTGAGACTATATTATTATACATTGCCTGAATCAGTTTGTCATTAATTTAGCATGATATGACGTGTTAAAACATTTTGCTTAGAGTCAAAGGCTTAGGTACATACTAATGCAGAAACTCAAAAACAAATAGAATCCCAAATAACCTGAAAATGTCACAAATATTAATTATATTTAAAATTATGCCATAGATTATATAACTAAGTACAGGGACACAATATTCTACTGACCCTCTGAATTTACATTTTGCTTTTTTTGAAAATACATACTGTGTGTGTGTGTGTGTACATCTCTATGTGTACATATCCGTGTGTGTATATATATAAATATATATATATACACACATTTCAACAGAATAGAGCAAATCTTCCATGTAAAACTTGTCTATTAATCCATAATATATTACACAGCTTTACTTTGTTACACTTTGAAAAATAAATTATTCAGAAACTGTATAAAAACAATCATCACAGTAATGACTAATATCTCAGGAGTGCATCCCTTTATGGGGTCTGGTCTGTTTGTTCTGTTAATGATTGACTAAATGAAAATTAAAGCAAGAGTTACCAGGTCCAATGATTGAAGAATTAAAAGAAAGAATGTGATTATTGTAACTGGCAAATTATAATTGGAAAGGAGCTTTTTACCATGACCTTCACATTATTAAAATAGCGATTTTTAAAAACTACAGTTCATCTTTTGCAGTATCTCTATTTTACCTTGGAAACATTCACAAAGAACAGAGAAAGGCAAAATATCAGACTTGTACATTTCATTAAATTAATCTCTGAGAGGAGGAAGTGAAGAAAATGTTCTTTTCTCCAAAGAAAATAATACAAAGTACTAAGAGGAAAGTCATTTGCTCTTCCCAGGAGAATAGCATGCCTGTGTTTAAATCAACCAATCTCTGTTAAAGTTTCCCAGGCGTTACAGTCACCATTGTCTACTCATTCTCTTACTGAACAATAGAAAACATCACTGCTACACCCACGGGGGAAGAAAGTAGGTCACCCTTTAGAGTTTACAACTTTGCTTTATAGCATATATTGATTGTTACTGTCAACTCACTTCATCTGATTTAATAATATTCAGCTTAAAATAAAGTTTGATTTACCTCAAAAACTTCTTCATCCAAAATTCTTGTTCCAAAAACTGTAATTCCACTGGTGTCAACGATTGCTCTCTCACTTCTGTCAAGTGGTTTTGTGGTTTTCATCTTACAATCAACAATCATGGTCACAGTTTTCTTCTCCACGCTGATTGCTACCCGGTGCCACCTTAAAAAGCCAAGTAATTCTTTTGTAAGTTCCAAAGATGTTGCCAAACCATTATTCACGTTAAAATACAATGTATTTTAAATTATACACGTAATCTGAAAGTATACAAAATGTAGGCTCATTTATTAACCAGTTAACAGGTGACTATTTACTATTAACCCAGAACAGTGCTAGGTACTCAAAAAGACACCCAAGCACTGTAGGATGCACAGCAGGATTGGCTGTCTATGCTGATAAGGAAGAGACCATCCTTTGCTTCACTTTGTGTTGTAACAAAAGCTTAATCTCACCATGTCCTGATGACGGTATTTGATAGAGATTAGGGGCGGGATATGGAGTAATTAATAGTTTCTATGTACGTAAATGCTTTCTTCCAAAATGGAATTCCACTTAAAAAAATTCTGCTTGAGAGATCCCCTGAGATAGACTGTAAAAGGTTTATGTCTGCTAATTGAATGAACGCTCCATCTGGAACAACTGAACGTTCTAATTGCAAGACACAATGTGCTTCTCTGTCTTTAGGCACATTTATTTCAAGTGCTTTCGTTTTCTTTTTCCACTTCAATTTCAAGACAGTTATAGATCACTACTGTGGGCAGGATCCAAGACTGAGACACAATATCTCTCCTTCTTTCCAGGGTTGGCAGGAAGTGGGAACGTTGAAAGAAAGCATAGTCAACGCATGTGTGGAGTGAGTCTCAATTCACTCTGAAGCTACTGCTCCAGCTAATTCAGGGCAGTGATGACAGACCTGGGGGGAGACGTGGCCAGCCCTCTGGAAACATAAATACCCTAATCATACTGTAAAATGGTGGGTTTTATTAACAGTATCTGGTGCTAACATAAACAACTAAGTGAAACGCACTTGGATTTTGCAAGCCACTCTTTTTCTTTTCCCAAATGAAAAGTGCTAAATTAATATTCCAGAAGTTTCTAGGACTAGATCCATAAAATAAAGTACCCAGAAAGTTGCAGGAGCCTTTCTAAAATGTCTGTTTCATGTGACTTGGCATGGCTACTGATGAGGACCAAGTATATTTCCATGTACACTTAATCTTTCGTCTTTCCGTAGCACTTTCAACTAGCATAGGCATCTGCTTGGTTTGAATTGAGCAAAGATTTATATTAGGAGGCACTTAATACTGTGAGAGTAAAATTTACACATGTTTCTGCCAAGAAGCCTGTGTCTTATATTAAACCATCTCTACTCTTGTGGGTACGTGCTTTTCATTAACAGAAAATAAAAATGATTTATTTCAATTGTCGAAAGCTGATTAGGACTCTAAACTTGATATTTTTGTTGAATTAATTTAAGCTCTGATAATAATGTGATAATCATGGTATCACATATAATATTCAAAATATTAAATTAACCCTAAGTTTTGGAGTCATTCTTAATTATTCTCTTTCTCTCATACTACACATTCATATCATCAGAAAATCTGTCAATCCTATATTCACAGTATATGCAGAATTCAAAGGCTCACAACTTTGTCCAAGTACCCATGCCTCTCACCTAGACTCCTAACTGGTCCCTGCTTCCAGTCTGATGCAACCAGAGTGACCATTTTAAAAAATAAGTCAGGTGAAGTTTCTATCTTGCTATAAACTAATATAATACTCTCAGTAAAAACTGAAGTCCTTACTTTGCCTCGCCCTGGCTGTCTCTGAGCTCATGTCCAAATTTTTGCTTTCTGATTCCCAGTAACCCAGCCACCGCTGCCTCTTTCTTGTTCCTTTCACATATTCTTCACTCTGCCGGGAATGCTCTCCTCCATATCCCCACATGCCCACTCTCTCACTTCCAATATGTCTTTGCTCAATGCAACTATGCCAAAGAGGACTGCTCTGTATAAAACAGTACACTCTACATTCTTGCCCCTGATGCATTTCATTCATAGAACTATCATCACTTTTCATATGAATTATTAAGGATAATGATGTAAATTACTCATGAAAGCCCAGTTTTCCCGGCACAGAGATGAAGGTTTTTCCATGGTCCTGACAATGATAATCTGAGTGTGAATTTTTTTTCCACCTGAACAGCTATTTCTTTCTCATGTCTACAACCAAATGTCATATTTCCGATAATCTTTTTTTCAGTAGCCTGAATTCAGCAATAAAATACCGAGTAAATTTAATAAAAATGTATTTGTCTTTAGCTGCTCCCTAAGTGATAGGCACTATTCACAACACAGAATTCAGAATTCAGCATGATTTTGAGAAGAGTGTGGTTGTTACTGGAAAGTGCGACTACCTGAGTTCAAACCCTATCTCTGCCACTTTTCAAATATATGTTACTTAAACTCCCAGTGCCTCACTTCCCTTATCTGTAAAATGGGTTTATTAATGTTATTTTCTTCCAAGAGTCGTGAAAAATTAAATGAGTTGACTATGTATAAAGTGTTCAGAACAGAACGTAGCACATATCGAGTGCTATATAAAGCTTCCTATATTGTCAATAGTAACATGATTGGTAAAGGAAGTCAAATCAGGTCATTCTTCTGCTCAAAAAGTCTACAGTGACTTCCTATTTCACTTAGAATAAAATCCAAAGTGTTTACAACCACCTACAATGTGTTATACCATTTGGCCTCCCACTGATTCTCCATCCTCATCATCCCACACTGTTTCTGCCACACTGGCATCCTTGATGTTGCTTAGACCAAATCAGCCACACCCAGAATCAAAGGTTGTGTATTTGCTTTTCCTCCATCTGGAATAGTATGCTTTTAATTATCAGCATGGCATGCACCTCGCCTCCTTCACATGTCACCTTCTTAGTGAGACTATCCCTGACCTCACTCCTTAAAACTGCACTCCCCACCATCATCCCCTATTCTCTTCACTGCTATATTTCTCTCTCTCTCTCACTTATCACCATCTGATAAACTATTTATTAGTAATTTTTTATCGTTCATTATGTGTCTACCCAGACTGTAAACTATGTATGATTAGGTATTTTATTGTTTTGTTCATTTCTATATCACCACTCCCTAGAAAACCTGCATCACACTTTATAAATATTTGTTGAATGATCAAATGAAAGAATTGTTTTCAACACAGCTAAAACATTGGATTATTGTGTTACTTACTTTCCATCTGCGATGTTAACAGTTCTAAAGAGGGGGTAGTCTTCTGGGGCAGGTTTTCCAGTGTGGTCTTCATACAGGAAAACAGGTGATCTCCCAACCTCCACACCGATTTGCTGAATACCATGCTCATTATATATAGATAAAAGGAAAGACTGAATTCCTTTTTTGGGTTTTACTGTAAATAATATTGAAAAATCCTCTGGAAAAGTTCCTCCTGGGAAGAAAATGCCAAAGAGTCAAAAATTCTAAATTTCCAAATTATTCCTTGATCACCTTATTATTTTTGAGCTTACTAAGTGGCCTTAACAAGTAACCAAAGTTCAAACAGTAATAACAGTACAGATTTAAAAACCAACGGAGAAGGGATTCTATTAATCTTTGTCTGCAACAATTGTTGAAGCTGTATTCAAACTTTACCACCACTCATTTAAAGCACAAGTATTATGTAAAATTTAATTCATGGTTAGGAAACAAGATCATGCCAGTGCCAAGATCGTGCCAGTTCAATATCAAACACACAATAAGCACTTTTAAAACACTTAAGTAGAAATTCTGGTGTAAGATTTGTATTTTCTGCCCTTATCTAATCTGTGGCCATCTATCCTCTCTTTAAAGTGGCATTATAAGGACACAACATATGAAGGTACACTTTTAGTCATCTCTTCAAAGGCTAAAGAGTTTCTGAGCAGTTTTTCCTATCACACAATGAAGTTTCACTAATAAAAAGCTTATGTCATTATAAGTCAGAACTTTTAGATACTTGGTTAATTTGATTCTAAATGCAAGAAGGAAGTTTTTGGTTTTTTTTTTTCTTTTCCCTCTCATCATCATATCCCAAATATCCAGCATTGGGCCATATCTACACAAGTTCTTAGTAAGCATTTATTAAATAAATATATAAATTAAATGGTTATCACAAGTATATCTCAGGTAGTTAAGCAATGACTATTGTATATTTTTTTATAAAAACACTGCATATAAAATCGTGGGTTCTATTTTTCAAAAACAGTTTTACATATATATCTTATTTCATTCTTTTACTACCCTGGGACAAAAGTAAAGCAGGCATTGTTATTTGAAGGATGAGATTATTTAAATTAAAAAGTTTTCCATATGCAAAACTGGTGCATATGTGCATATGTAATCAATGATATCTGGGCCAACACCAAGAGATTCCATATTCAGTCCATTCACTCCATATTCTATTATGCATAGTAGTATAAAATCATAAAAATATATGAATATGACTGCCTTGGATTCAAATTAAAAAAACTGTAGGAGACTAGCAATTTTACTTCTAAGAATTTACAGAGGTGATAAGGATGCTTATATGTAAAGATATTATGTTAAGTCAATTCATCAGAACACTATTTATAATCATAAAATGTTAAAATCACCTGTAATGGTTGGGACTGGTTAAATAAAATACAAAACATTTATATAGTGGAAATCTATGCAGCCACTTAATGTAGTGGAAAGATGTCTTATGAAATGGAAATTATTTAAAATGTTGTGGAAAGTAAATAAGAATAGGTCACAAAGAAAACAGCCAATTGATGTTAACTATTTGGTTCTAATCTATCTATCTAGAATCTAGATAGATATTTCCAAACTAAAAAGCGTTTATTTAAAATTCTCAATTTTAATTTTTAAAATAACTTACCAATAATACAACTTCACTATATCACAAATATATCATAAAAGCCTTGCTTTCATGGCAAAAAAAAAGATATATATATATAGAGAGAGAGGGAGAGAGAAAGTTTTGTTTGATTAGATTTGTGTCACAGATATATCCAATTTTATATTCATGAAAATCAATAGAGAAAAATAATCATGTATATAAAATTGAAAGGTAATAAAACACATCAATTAACAAAAACACCTTTTAGCTGCTTACACTACAAATAAAAATCTAGGTAATTCAGCTTATTATCGAGGAAGCTGCACAGCAAATAAGTGTTTTCTTCAAATGAATAGCTCAAAATGTTGAGAATTATAGGACTTCTTTCCCTAAATACCTCAATTTTCAAATATCTCATACATTGAAAAATGATGCTAAAATATTATGAAGTGGAGAAAACAGTATCTTTTTCATTTTTGCAAAAATATTATGAAATAAGATCTACATAGAGACATTTTGAAAAAGAGGAATTTCAGAAAATAGTATATTCATATAAGGCTAAATAAGTTGTAACAAATTTTAATTAATCATCCAATTTATATAACACAACTTTTGAAAACTGTCAATTTCAAACTACACTGAGTAAAATCTTTCAATTATGGAAGTATTCCCCAATTTAAAATTAAGCAATAAGGTTTTAATTATAATCTTTACACTATGACCTTTAAAAAAGAAAATTTAGTTGTCTAAAAAATCATGACTTGATGTCAAAATGTTCACAGTATAACCTAGACACCTACCTTAGATTCCTCCCTATTAGATACTAATCAAAGTTGTTCATAACCAACTAAATTTATCAGAGAGAATTCACTCTGAGATAAGTTCAACAGCACAAAGTCAACCACTTAAGATGTGAAATTTTATCTAAAATAGTAGTGATCAGTATATATGATACAGATAAAATGTGGAATTTTGCAACTTAAATCATATGTTTTGAAATCAATAACTACAAACTAACAATAAAGCATCCTCTCTGTTAAATGACTGCTGTTAAAGAAAAAATGTTACTACTACCTTTAATAAGTGTGTATACATAAATCCTATACATGTGATAATAATCATAATTCCCTCTGAGTATATCAGATTCAATAGTGATTTTTTCTTTTAGACTGAGCATTGGGATTTTATTTATTTATGGCTGTGTTGGGTCTTCGTTTCTGTACGAGGGCTTTCTCTAGTTGCGGCGAGCAGGGGTCACTCTTCATCGCGGTGCGCGGGCCTCTCACCATCGCGGCCTCTCTTGTTGCGGAGCACAGGCTCCAGACGCGCAGGCTCAGTAATTGTGGCTCACGGGCCCAGTTGCTCCGTGGCATGTGGGATCTTCCCACACCAGGGATCGAACCCGTGTCCCCTGCATTGGCAGGCAGATTCTCAACCACTGCACCACCAGGGGAGCCCTCAATAGTGATTCTTAAAATGGGCTTTTAACATCAACAGATACTGCATCCATGAATACATTCGATATGAAAAAAGCACAATAACTTTATGATATGATTTTAATTTTTAACTTGTGGTCAATATATTTCCATGCAGAGTATGTCTCCGTTTAAATAAAATCTCTTTCTGATGTAGCTTAGTGGTTGGTAGGGTTTTTAAAATGAGGAGTGAAGGTCATTTGGCATAGTGAGGAAAGCCCACTTTAGTCTAAAAAAACCCCAAACTGTCTCTCAGCTTCATATCATCCACAGGTTCTGTGATTATATTCAAATACTTCACTTTTCTAACTCTTAATCTATAATTTGGGTTTAAATATTCCCCTTTCCAGGTGGTTATGAACATAAAGATCAATATACACAGTTTCTTGCATAGCATCCGTCCTACAGCAGGTGTTCTAAAGAGGCCAGATAGAATTTGCAAATTACAGCTTCTATTCAGTTCACAGGCACAGAGCTCTCAGATATTTAAATTCAAGGTCTCAGATTGGGACTTTGGAGGACATATACCTTAATTCTACAGAGTATTATGACAATCTGAAAACCCTTATCCCCACCCCAATATTGAAGTTTCCAATAATACTGCTTACTTTATTCATTGGAAAGAAGCTGCTATTTTGTGTTTTAGTAATGGAAGAAAAAATATTCCAAATAAATTTTCAAAGATCGTTTTTACTATTTTTTATAGAGAATATTATTCACATTTTCACTGTTCAGATTTTTTTAATGGTGAATGTGTCATTGGTAATTTTTTAAAATCCCTTTAGTATTATTTGACAAGAAGCTCTATCCTCTAGGAAGATAAGCCTATAATCATTTGCACGGGGAAAAAATGAGGTCTTTACCATAGATATCTCTTCCTATCTGAACTACTCATTATTAGAATCACATACCTAAGACACAATGTTTTGAGAAGAGGGAAACATGTTGATATATTCTGTTAACTGACATGGAAGGAGATCCTAGAGACATAGGTTGTATTCTTTTTCCAAGATAAAACAACAGAAATAATCAAAATAACTACCACACTGGAGGGCAGAAAAACTGCCCTGAGATGATAAGCCAAATATAAAATATTATAAACTAAGTTCTTCAGTATTTCTACAGCATTTCCAGTAATCTATTTTTTTCTCTCTTGAAAATTCCCATCCTTTTCCTATTTCTGCATTAGAGTGCAAATAAATAGAAAAGCAGCTTAGTTTTTACTGTTTAAAACTTTCACATTTGGGCTTCCCTGGTGGCGCAGTGGTTGAGAATCCCCCTGCTGATGCAGGGGACACGGGTTCGAGCCCTGGTCTGGGAGGATCCCACGTGCCGCGGAGCAACTAGGCCCGTGAGCCACAACTACTGAGCCTGCGCGTCTGGAGCCTGTGCTCCGCAACAAGAGAGGCCGCGATAGTAAGATGCCCGCGCGCCGCGATGAAGAGTGGCCCCCGCTTGCCACAACTGGAGAAAGCCCTCGCACAGAAACGAAGACCCAACGCAGCCAAAAATAAATTAATTAATTAATTAATAAAAACAAACAAACAAAACTTTCACATTTGATTTGAAAAATATTTCATGGATTTTATAACCATTTTAATTTTAGTTTGTCAGAAAAATTGTGCATTAATAGTCTTTATATTTGCAGTTTACTTTTGTCCACCACAAATTATTGCAAAACAGGAAATATTTTGGAAGAACCAATGATTTATCAAAATAAATGTATTTTCAAAAATATTTTAAAATGTTCTTTCCCAAAAAATATGCTTTCTTGTTTTGTTAATTTTTAGTCCCTTGATTTATAATTTTTCTATTGTTAGAAAACAGTTTTATGTGAAAATAGGGAACTCAAATTCCTTCAGGTGAAGACAGTAGAGGATAATATGAAGAATTTAAATGATAAATTGTTTCTGAAAAGATCCCAAAACACCAAAAAGGGATACTTGATAATACAGACAATATTGGCCTTGGCAACAGACAAACCCTGCATTAAATATTGGCCTCCTGTAATTTGGACAAATCAGAGAGTCTCAGTGAAACTCAATTTCTTCTGTTAAATGGGAACAAGGCCACTCAACTTAGTGAAGTTGTAACAAAAAATAATCAACATGTATCCAATAGCAGGCAAGTACTCATAACAAGTTACCTGCTTAGAAAATGTGACACTCAGAAATTGTCATTTCACTACTCAACTCCCTTTCCCTACATTATCATGATTTCTAGATAATTAGCACTATTAGGTCATTTAGTGTTTTCATGGACAGAAAGAAAATATTCACTGAGTATTTTTCAAACTATTATGAAAAATCCCCCCATAATTGTGCATTATATAGCATAATAAAAAGGGATAATAATAATTAGCAAAGCAGCAGTAGTTGTAGTAATAAAGAGAACATACCTGAAAATAACTGTTTTGTTGGGGCACTGAGTTGTGCTTGCTTTGAAACTCTGTAAGCAGTATCTGAACCTTTTGAATTCTTTCTGTTTGTGCAAAAGCCCATTGTTTTTGATATTCCCTCTGGAGAACTGTGAAAATCTAGAGCTTTTAGTACATCAACTGGAGCAGCTGAAAAATAAGTTAAAAATAGGAAAACGTAATTGAACAAATAATCTAATATAAATATGAGTATTTTTTAAACAGAGGAAATAGTTTATAGTCCTACGTCTCAAATCTATTTATCTTTTGCCATGCTTCTCTAACATTTAGGTGGGGGGCTAAGGAGTGGAGCAGCAAGTAAAATATAAACTGTAACATTCTCAAAGTCAAAATATCTCAAATCAGAAATCAAATTACACAGAAGCAAAGAGATGTTGAAAAAGCCAGCATCTGTATATATTCCATTAATTTCTAACAGATTTACTATTCAACTATTCATAATCTAAACAAAGGTGATTCTGAAGATTCAAATTCACAATAAATGTTATATATACATATTGTAAAATGTGCAGTTACTAAGCCATATTGTATACCCAAAGATAAGTTAAAAGATGTTTAAAAGAATAGGTAACAAATATAATGCTCTAGTTTTGAGTGCCTTCCTATGTTAGTTATTTACAAAGTATATGTATATATCTGTGTATTTGTGTGTGCCTTTGTAAATGTGCATGCATGTATGTGTCTATGCATAATTTGTTGTTCTTAATCCTCTACATTTGCCAGAGTAACTTCATGTACACTGCTTCATGCCTTATGATTTAGATTTAAAGTCCCTGGAGATAAGTAATTTTTTTTCGCCTTTTATGTAGCCCTAGGGTGTCTAACACAGGGCTAGAAGCATAAATTGGCAGAAGCATAAATTTCCCATTCCAATCCATTCCAGCTACCTCCTGCTACCATGAAGCGGTCAACATAAAATAAGTTTGGAACCTTAAACTTTCCCTTTGCAAGTGTAATCCTTTTGGATAAACTTGATGTTTCACACAGCTTTATTGGAATATAACTCACATACCATGCAATTCACCCATTTCAAGTATGCAATTTATTAGTTCTGGTATATTACACTTCTTAAACTATTCATTTTCTAATTGTGGTAAAATATACACAACATAAATTTTGCCATTTTAACCATTTTAAAGTATACAATTTAGTAGCACAATTACATTCACAATGCTATGTAACCATTACCAAAATCTATTTCCAAAACTTTTTTCATTACCCCAAATAGAAACTGTTTAACCATTAGGTGATAACTCCCTACTCCCCTCCTCTGCCCTGGCTCTGATGACCGATAATCTACTCTCCATCTCTATGAAGTTTCCTATTCTAGAAATTTCATATAAGTGGAATCAGATAATATCTGTCAAAGTGCTAAACACAGAAGTACCATATGCCCAAGCAATGCCACTCCTAGGTATATACTTAAGCAAATGGAAAGTCGGGGCTTAAAACAGGCACCTGTATGAGAATGTTCATTGCAACATTATTCACAATAGCCAAAAGGTGAAAACAACCAAAGTTTCGATCAGTATGTGAACAGATTAACAAAATGTGATAATATACATACAGTAGAATATGATTCAACCAAAAAAGGAATGAAGTTCTGATACATGCTACCACATGGAACCTTTGAAACGTTATGCTACATGAAATAAACCAGACATAAAAGGACAAACGATTTTTTAGACCCTCGAATTCCCTGGTCCACAACTAAATATCTGCATAATTCACTAAGCAAGTCAAAACATGAATGATGTGGTGTAAGTATTGTTATAAAAACAGACTTAGGACTCCATATTACTCAATACACTTATACTCTATTGAATTTTTATTTTATTCAAAAATAAAAATATTCAGAGAAGGCCATGTGTTAGCTAATGCATCACTGAGCATGTCTGAAACATAGTCCTGACTGCAAGTATTTAGATTCTAATTAAGGAGGCCCCAATAATTACATAGGAGGCAGTATCTATAGTTTTATACAGATGCACACAGTACTCTTTTGTTTAGAAGGAAAAGAGATCACTTCTGGCTGAAAGTGAGACCAATATTATTGATTTGAAAAGTTTCAGTTCTTAGTTAAAAAAAAAATAGAATTGCCACCAAATTTCAAAATATGTTGGGTTTTATAAGTACGCTATTTCTGGGAGGACTTAGAATGAAAAAGGGACTGAGTGTAAAATCAGGAAATACCATCTGCTAAGTTTATCACACTCCACAAAATAGACAGTGACCTGCAATAGAGTGGTGTTCTTTGAAAATTACAATGTCAATTAATACTTTTGTTATAATAAGTAGAGTTAGTTATAGAATGTATGAATGGATGATCGAATGAGTACGTGAGAAACGTGCATCTGGTCACTTCCTTAGCTAATTAAATTTTAGGCATATTAACTTCTATATGTACAAACATATGTGAATGAAGCTTTATATAATTTGCCTTTTACCTTATAACAAACGTACTTTAATAATAACGACTGTCTACCTATTTCATCAACCTTCTGAATGAAAATCAACATATTATCCAGTAGACTACACATCATTCCAAATTATTAAAAAGAAAAAAAAAAACTTTTTTTATGGAAATCAGACATATTGAAGGGATCATTAACCCTATCAAATATGATCCCCTTTAATTCAGCCTTGGAATATTTAAAAGAATAATAACAACTTTCAAGAACATTTTTTGCAGGACTCCTGCTTTCAATGGCCAATTTTTTTAGGCCAATAGGATACCTGACTATTTTTACATTCTTTTTTTCTCTTATTATAAAGCTAAGAAAATAATAACTATATTAACTGCCAGGCCCAGAGAGCCTAACATGTGACAGTCCTTGGGCTAAGTTCTTCCTAGCATTAACCGTCAAAAACTTTGCAGGCCATGTGTTCTTATCCCCATTGTGCAGATGAAGGAATTGAGAACCAGAAAGCAAACTATGGATACTCCTAACGTCTGTGCAAAATCAAATCTAGGTTCATTCCACTTCATCACCTTCATTGCTATAGCCCATAAATAAAAACACTGTGAAAAGTAACTTAAAACATAAATATAATATATAAGATTATCTTGAGCCAGTTCATTGATTCCTGATGTTTATATTTGCTTTAAATTAAACTCAATTCACACTTCAGGGATAAATTACTCTGAAGGAGACTGTTTCTAAAAGCACAGCATCTTATCTGCTTATTTTATCTTATCTTCTTGCTCTGAAGCCATTAGCAAAAGTACATCTGAATAGGGTAAAGACTCCAGGATCCACAAGAACACAGCTATGAAGGCTGTAATCCTTCTGTAAAGAAAAGGTTGCAGCCCCATGGTCACAGCCCCAACTGCGTGTCAGTAAATAATACATAAAATGGACCACACCTTTCCTTCTCTCCAAACTATTTTTTAACAGGATGACCTTTTCCAGGAGCACAGGTTTTGTCACATTTGTTAGTTCCTACTTTGAAAGCAATGTGATAAAAACACACTCCCTCTACAGGATTCAAAATAAGGGCTCTATTTTTAAAGACTAAACAAAGTTCTATGTAGAGACATATGATACGAAATAAAAATTCACTCTACAGAAAACAATCAAGAAATAGGGATATATAATAAAGATTGCAAATAGTTTTTTATCTAAAAAGTCATATAAAGTTACAAAAATGTAAAGCTCAGTTAATCAAGTCTTAAAGATTTTTCCTTTCAAGTAAACTAAGTAATAAATTAAGTCACTTTGCAATCTGCCTCTTATTTGATATCATAATTATAGCATTTAACAAATTCTCATAACATGGGTTCGATGGTTTTATACACACACACACACAAGCACACGCACACACACACACACACGAGGGGGAACTATTCTTCATATTTTATTAACTGAACTTCAACAGTTTAAAGATTAAAAGCAGTAATTTATTATAGCTTAACTCGATATATCTAAAAAACTGTAATTTTGATATTCAAAGCAATCCCTAAATGTCCCTAATATTTTAATTGTTTCTATGTCGCCAATCCTTATGGCACAGATTATGATTCTCATTTCAGAAGTATCCAGTCAGCACAATATTTGTTCAATAATAGTTTTCCTGCCTTTTATTGCATATTTTTTTGTTTATTAAATGGGAAAATAGGATAGCAGACTCAGTGCATTACGACAATAGCCATTTAATTGGTTTCAATGCCTTTTCTCATCAATCTGCATACCACAGCTTGAATGAGCTTCCAAAACTCCACGCCTCAAGTCATTTTGCTTAAATTCCTTCCGAGAACCCAACTAACTTCCAGATGGTACGCACATACCTTGCATATAAAATCTTAATGATCTGGACACACTCACATATTCTTCCAGTTCCATGCTACTGCATCTCCATCCTTGTATCTCATTACCCCTTAATTCTTTCCTCACTCAGTGCTATAGCCATACTGGACTCAGACTTCACAGACTACCCACCATGTTCCTCCTCCTGTCTCTGAGCTTTTATAAATTCTGTTCTGAGGAATAAGTAGGATATAATTAATGTGCAATCTCTTCCTGAAAGCATTCCCTATCTCCCAAAGCTGGGTTAGAAATACTCACCTCTGTGATAGTGCTTTTCACACTTGGTTTTTAATTATTTGCCTACACTTGACTTTTTTCCAAAACTAGAAGAGAACAGGTATACACACACACACACGCACACACAGACTATATAAAATATCATTTAAACGTGAAACACAATCATGTGAAACATATAAAAGCAACTTCCTCTGAAGTCCATGGGGCTCTCTGGTCTTGAAATGAAAATTTGTGAGGGCCTAATATGTCTTTCCTATTGTGTTCTGTTGATCTCTTAAACACCTCCATTCATTCATTGATTAGTCTATCCCAGGTCTTTAATCCTTTCTCCTTCATGCCTCCAGCGTCTCCTTAAATTATTGTTCTAAGGTCACCCAATGCTTTGACTGTTTAGTCTCTAATTAATTCCTCCTTTAAACTTCTTCACGTACTCCCATGACCAGTAAGTAGGATAAAGCAGCAATGCACAGTGTTGGAAATCCAGACTGGTTTGAATCCCACCTCTGGCACTTAGCATCTGTGTGATTTGGGCACGCTACTTTACTGTTTTGTGACTCAGTTTCCACATCTGTATAACGAGAATAATAAAAAAATATCTACCTATTAGAGTTTTTTGTGAGAACTAAGTTGGTATTTGTAACAATGCCTTAGAACAGTGGCTGGGAAAACTATGCTTATGGTTTAAGACCTCCTGCTGTCTATTTTTGTATGGTACACGAAATAAGAATGTTTCTACATTTTTGCACGGTTGAAAAAAAATTAAAAGAAGCATAATATTTTATGACACATGAAAATTACATGAAATTTAAATTTCCGTCTCCACAAATAAGGTTTATATTGTAAATACAGCTACAGCCATTCATTTATATATTGTCCATAGCTGCTTTTGCACTACAAGGACAGAGCTCTGTAGCTGACAGAGACCATGTGGCCCACAAAGGCTAAAATATCTACCATGTGGTTCTTTTAAGCTGAGTCTTGAATGATAGATTCATCAATGAAGAGGAAGGTGATAGAAATATCAAATATGACAGCACAGATACAAGACAGTACAGAGTTCAAGAAAATGGAACTAGTCATGTCCTGACAAGACATCAATACGGAATAAATTTAGATGTTCAAAGTCTCCCTGGGGGCATCATGGCTGCTGAGGACTTCTTGAGAAAAATCACATCTCCGCCATGAACACTCACAGCCACAAACTCCAAGTGAGACATCTACACTAACTCCTATGTGCTCCCTCAACCCCAAATTTTATGGTTCAGCTGAAATAAACTTCTTTCAGTTTCTAAAATTTACTGTATTCCCTTTGTTGGAGATTTTTTTCAATCCTTCATCAATTGACTAAGGATAGTTGACTGTTTTTTTCAACCCTAACTGTCAGTAGAATCTCCTGGCAAGCTTTTAAAACATATAGATGTCTGGGTTGGCATGGGGCCCAGGCATTCACATGTTTTAAACATTTCCCAGATGAGCCTAATGGGTAGCTGGGGTTGAAACCTGGTGAACTCAGACTTAATCAATCTTTTGATATCAACCTAGCCATGACTTTCTTCAGGAAATCATTTCTTATCCCTCCCAGGCTGGGTTATGTGACCCTTTCATATGATCCCAAGTGCCCCATATACCCCCTTGGTTAACTCCATGCTCTATTTTGTTTGTTTGCTTAATTATCTCATTTTCACTCTAGGCTGTGTGCTCTCAGCCACGGTGTATGTCTAAATTATGGTCTTGATTTCCCTGTTACATACTTATGCCACTAATTTCTTTCTCTCTCTCTCTTTTTGCTAAGCTTGTAATTTATTGGTTAATGCCTGCCTCCCCTGATAGATTGTAAACCCTCTGACAGTAAACATCAGCATTATTGACGTTCACTGCAGTATTCATAAATAACATAGTGGCTGACACACAATAAAAAATCAAGAGAAATATGTTTAATGAATGAATGAATAAGTGAGTAAATGGGCAGCCACATACTGCCTCAGAGTTGAAGCTTCTTTCTTATTAGTCTCAGAAAAAAAGGGTTGAAAGTGACCTTTACAAACAGCACCCTGAAGACCTTGACAAGTCTGGTTGTTTCCATTTGATTCAGGTATGGCAAGAACACAGGTCTGAAGTGACCTTCCTAAAGTATGCTAGATGCTTTCCCCACGACTAGGGAGTCACTTATCCTCACCTTGTACCTCACATCACAGGTCATACATGAAGCATATCATTATAGACAGAAATAAAAACAAAATAAAGCACAGAGTTATAAATCATCTTCCACCCAGTTATGAAATGCTTTGCTGCTCTAGATAAGTATAAAATAACCAGGAGTGCTACTGTGTTTATGTAGTAGTGGGATGCAGGACTGGCAAAAGAAAAAATGAGAGAGAAGTGACTGTTATAATTTAACTACTACCAACACCCTGCTATATTTCAAAATCATAAGAGCCCTTAATAAAGAATCTAAAATGTAGGATATGACAAGTGTATAAAAAACAATTAACAACTCAGTTTCTGCAGTTGGAACAGCACAACTTCTAACCCAAGTTTGGTATTTATTATTTGTATAACTTTGGGTAAGCTACTTACTCCTCTAAGAGTTAGTTTCTTCAACTTAACCAAATTTTGAGAATTAAATGAGATAAGGCATTTTAATCTCTGAGGATAGTGTCTAAGCACTCAATAAAAATAATACCTGAAAGCACTATTTCATCAAAATTTTAACCTTTCTGAACATCTCTAACAGTCACAGTGAGTGCCACCAGTGTTTTCCCAGAGCTATAATTCACTAGATTCCTGTTATACATTTCCTCTGACTACCTTGGGAAATCTCTTTACAGTCGAGTAGAAGACTGAACAGTTTTCTATCTCTAAAGGTCCGTTAGATATCATCCATGAAGATTATGCAATGCTTAGCAATCTCTCCAGCATGATTTTATGTTATTCTAGGGACATACAACCCCAGGAGGCTTCCTGGAACTTCGACAGCTTAAGCTATCATGTTCACTGTTCCATTACCACCCTGTAGCACAACTTGACATTAATACACTGATATCATTGCAATTTTTTCCTTTTCAATAATTTTTTCTTTGCATCTCATAGACATTGATATAACTATAGATTAACCCTGACATATTATTTATTAAAAGGTTTTTTTAAAAACTAATATTTTATTGTCTTTCCTCTGATACTATTCCTTCATTTATTTCAAACCCACATATGCCACATACAAATCTTGTATTATAAACTAACATGAAGTATTAGAAAATAAAACATATCGACCTAAATTATCCCATATTTAAAAAGGTGTGAAAGCTCATCTTTAAATGCCTATATGGCACAAATAATGTCGATATAAATCACCTAAGTGTCCTAAGTCTCTACACAACTATTTTTGGCTTAAATTACCAAACTTGTTTGTCTATATTTTGCGATCTAACCATTGTAGTCAAAACAAGTGCAAAATGGGAGAAATGAACTGCTTGACTATATCAGTAAATTGTAAGTATATAAGATTATAGATGTATAGTTTACATTAAATATTCCTGGGTATGGGAAGGTTTTAGACTACATTTTCCCCAAGGGGTTCTATAATAAACTTAAATGTTTTGCCATTTTAAACCTATGTTTAGAGTATATATTTTCCTACAGAAAAAAAAAGAATAAAATAAATATAAGCATCTCAAGGCTCAGGTTTTTGAGAAGCAGTCTCTTATGCTTCTTGGAAAAAATGAGTATTTGATATTCAAACAAAGAAAAACATCAAATTGAGAAAACCATGGATGAAGATGATATAAAACAGGAGCCTAGAGTTTTAGGAATTTTACAGTTAATTTTACCAATCCAAATACCTACAAACCTATTGGTACTACCATTTCAGAAAATAAAAACCAATGATCAAATGTAAATGTACTTCCTTACAGCTCCGTGAAAATACCAGTTGTTGTTTTTTTTAAATCAGTTACACAGTGAAATTCAAAATTGGAAAGATCAGGGAAAAAAATACATAGTAAAATACTCTGAAGTGTAACGAATGGAAAAACATGACTCCCATCAAAATCAGTTGTATTCACGTCCAAATGTTCATGATTTATTCTAATTCTGACCTATCTAGTGGTTAAAAGAAATCCATAAAACACAGAATCCCAGATTTAATGTTGATTAGGAATAATAAATGAATTTGCTTTGAATAGCAACATGTGTTTACATTTTCTTGATAATATCTAATCTGTAATTGCTGTCTAGGTCTTCAGTTGGGAACATCTCCCCTCTACTTTCTAGGTAACTACAAGTCTTGCCTCATTGTTCTGTTAAACCAGTAAAATAAAGTGCAAATTCCCATTACCATTTCTAGACAACTATAAACTCTTAAGACAACTGGATCAATGTGTATGGTGTCTATCAAATAAGTAAAGTGCTTTACTGTCTTATTGACTATATCTAAATAGGTAAAATGAAATGAAAAGCCATGGGAATTATTTGGGTAAATATGGCTTAGAAGCTGCCCAAACAATTTAAGGCAATATTTGTACTCCAAAATTATCTAATTCTACATTTTATATTAAGCCTTAAAATAAAATCTCAACATTTAATTTAAATGTCATTACTTTTTATAAATGACAAATATTTGAGTAGTACCAAGGAGAAAAATAAATCAGTGAATGAGTATAGGGAGGGTTAAGGAGATATGGATTTTAATATAAAATAAGAAAGACACGAAAAGCCTCAATAAGAAGATGATGCTTGAGTAAATTCTAGAAAGGCATAAGCTGTTCCTCTATCCTGATATTTTTACAGAATGGCATTGTAAGCAGTTCTTTGTACAGTAAGTACAAAGAACCTGAGATAGGAGTTGACCCAAGACATTGGTGGAAATGCAAGGAGACAAATATATCTCCTGCAAAGGAAATAAAAGGGGTATAAGAGATGAGGTCAGAGAAGTAAGAGTGAGGGCATGTTGAAGGCAGCTTGTATAGGTCCTGTGGGATCTTCAACAAGCTTGGATTTTGTTCCAAATGAGATGGAAAACCATTGGCAGTTAAGGGGAGAGGAAGAACATCAACCAACTAATTTTTCAGAAGACTGTGGTTGTTGTGTTGAGAACAGACTCTAGGGACACTGGAGTGGAATCAGAGAGCAGAGAAACAACTGCAGTCTTCTAGAGGTAAAATTTTGTTGATATTGTTTTCTTGGACTGAGAGATGAAGAACTTTGTGAGATTATGGATATATTCTGGAGACAGAGCAGATCAGAGTGGAGTATGAGAGAAAACGAGCCAAAGATGACTCCAAGTTTTTTAGCTCAAACATCATGACTGATTGTGTTGCCATTAACTGAGACGGGGAAGACTGAGAGGAATGGATTTCCGGAGGAGAGTTCTGCAATTCAGTTATGGGCATGCTAATTTTGAGATGACTTAATAATGCCATTGGAAGTAGCTGAATAAGCAGTTGAGTGAGTCTATGAGTCTGAAGTTCAGGGGCAAGGTTTGGGATAAAAATAAAACTTTGGGAGTTGACAGCCTATCAATATTATTTTAAACTATAACTAACTCAATTAATGATATGTTTTTTAAACGCCATTTGATATAACTTTCCCTGAAAGAAATCATTATGACTTAAAAATGCTTATAATAAATATTTTATTCTCTCATATAATCAAAATAGAGACCTTGGTCCAACATATTAATCTTCAGAAACAAAAATCACTATTTACACTTTATGTTCTAAAACATGCTATAATTTGTTTAATAACAAAAAAAATCACATTTTAAGGTTGAAAAATGTTAGGCAACTTTGTCTCATAATAGACTTTATAAATGTGTACATGTTTGCTTAACATACTCCTTTATAAAATAAGAAGATTATTCATTCATATATTTTTCAACTTTATAATGGCCATAACTCCGTATCAAGTGTGACTTAACTGTACTAATTATCATTGAGAACCCCAGGTGACTTTACAGTGGGTTGGCTATTCCAGAAAAAGCTGCGTGGCTCTCTACTTCCCTGGTTATTTGTCAGAGGATCCAATAGTTGCAACCAATTGGAACCACTTAGTAAGTATAGATATCAAAGTATGCACTGACCATGCCACCTTAGCAGCCTCCCTGTACTTTTAAATTAGTCACATGAATCTATTCTATCCAGAAAACTATACCCATATGGTCTTGTGTTATGTGGCCCCTGCCCACATCCCCAACTCCAGCACTCTCCTAGTAACACACATACTCCATGAGAATGGAGGCTGGCAAACCATCTTGGTAGTCCTGGCATCTAACATAGTGACTGCACATAGAAGAGAGTCATTTAATTTTCTCAGTTATTAAACAACCTCAATCCTGAACTTTCTCATATCATCAAAAGCATATATGAACTGAAAGTCGAAAGCAGAAACAGTATCACAACTTTGAGAACGGCGAGGGAAGAACAAACACCAGTTGAGAGTGTGATATTTGAAAAGTATGGCATTTCTGATTTATAAGTGGTCACAGCTATTAAAATACGTTTATTATAAAACTAAAATTATATTTTCATTACAACGACTTGACTTTAATGTGGAGAAGAGCAATATTTATTGGCATTTAGTTTATCACATGCTATGGAGAGGAGGATTTTTTTAAAAAACATTATCAATGTCATAATCAGTTGATCTACTTAAATCGGTTTTTTGCAGAGCCACTTCTGTCTGGCAATAAGGTATGTATCAAATAATTTCCACATAGCAGATAACCTTTCACTTGACTTCCAGTACCCTGTTAAACAATCTAAGCACATCCTCATCTTTGTATACATTTATTTCCTATTACAGAAGGTTCATGAACCCTTGGTTGTGCATCAAAATTATATGTAGAGACTTATGAAGCAGCTGTGCTTGGATTCTGCACAAAATCTACTCAATTAATATCTATAGGGATGTAACTGAAAATGATTGTGATATCAAGCCAGGACTGAGTATCCCCGTCTTCTTGACTTTAGTGAAAATGTCTTGCTTATGAGTTCGTTAATTCATTCTATGAATATTTACTGGCCATCTATTATGCTCTAGGTATGGTGCTAGACCTAGATGCCAGAAATCCTTACATAGATGAAAAAGATGCAGTCCCTGCTTTCATTTTAGCATCGAAAATATTCTATGATGAGTATTCAAGTTGGAGTTAGTACAGTGTGCTTTTGGATGTTATACAAGGTCAATTATCCTAGTGTTCATGGTTAAGAAGAGCTATTCCTAGAGGAGATAATATCTAAATTCTGTGTAAAAAAGCAATGCTAAGCAGATTGAGAGAGTGATCAGGGTGAAGATCATAGCTTGCTTGGAGACAAAACAGAGTGCTATTTTCAGGAAATCACAATAGTATCAGCAAAAATCTGTTCAATATACTTCTGTAGACACTGGCAATAACTGATCTACATAACCCTATATCCCATCTCAGATCATCAATTAGGTTATTGAAGAGCAATTCATTAGAGCTGCAATCAACACCTTTACCTCTTTCAACAAAAATTTTCCAAATGTTTACTATGTGATAAGTTCTGATCTATGTGCTTAAGACACACTAAATAAAGCAGATAAAGACATCCATCCTAATGATTTTAGTGGAACTAAAACATACAATGGATAGGAATAGAATATTAAAAACATATAATTTTCATCAAAAACAATTCTACACCTACAGACTATTAACCTTATTAAGCACTTGAAATTTTACATACTCCTTGCTTAAAGATGGTACTTCCTAATATAATAATTACATGTGTAATATGCAAACTGCTCTCTAAAAGAACTAGTTTAGTAAAATAATCATAAAGCAATAAATATAGATAGGCTACTCTTCCTAATAGTCATTAAGCAAAATCAGACAATCCTTAATAGGATGCAAAACTGAAATAAAGGTTTCAAAAATGAATATATGAGAGGAAATTTCCCAATTATTACTTTTACTTATTACAAATTGAAATCATGTAGACAAATGAAATGATGATTTATGTTGCTGTCAAAGCAAAAACACAACTTCATATGTTATTTTTCTCGATCAGATTCCTATGTTAAAGCAAACTACAGTTTTAGAGGTAATATGGTCAATCAAGAGCTTCAAATATTTAAAGATATCTTTGGAGAGAATGTGCAAAACTATTTTCCAGATGAAGAAAGCCAGAAAGAAGTCGCAACTCATTCACTTTCAGAGAATGAGTAAAAAACAGGGGGGAGGCGAGATCTAATTACTGCTAACAACATGACATGAGGAGGTCACTTCACACCACTCCAAGTTAACTAGATTTTAACCGTGTTCCAGTCTGCTGAGCAAAGTCAGAAGATAATTAGTAATCTAAATAGTGACTATATCATATCCTGTGCATTCTGGCATGTTGGTAGACACCAGGGGAAGAAATAAAACTAAATCACAGTCATTACCCTCCAGCAACTCCTAGAGAAAGGCTAACATATAAATGAGAAATTTTTAAAATAATTATAATGTGTGTGTGCATGTTTGTTTGTTTGTTTGCAAACCATGTATCTTTCAGTTACATTCTCCCAGTTGATTACATTCCAAACAGCTTTTAGATAATCAGATCTGACACTTTTACACTGAAGGTAGTAAGCATACTACCATACCAATCTCCCAAAGTGGAAAAGACCTGTTGTTCCTTGTAATGGATCCTGATTAGAACAGGCAGCAATTTGTAAGTGTCCTTGTAATTTAATGAAACCAGGCCAACCCCAATCTGAACCTTGAATGCCAAGAGATACAGCTGTCAACTTCTCCTTCAATCAGTCAAAGGAAATAAAGTAACATTTACTAGCTTCCATCCACTCCCCTTTGGGTTCTCCACCATCATTAGGGCTTAAGTTTGTCCCTAAAATGGGAAGGGTGACAGGTCCTCCAACACTGAACTTTAGTGCAGGATGAAGAGCTACCTGAATTATAACATCATCTTTAATGAGAGTCTCTTTATATTTTTCCTTGGTGGCATTCAAGTTATTCACACAATTTACATGATATTCACTGTGGTGCAGCTGCATGATTTGTGCATTAATGTTAGGCCCCAGGGCACCATAATCATAAGCAAAGTCACGAAGGCTGTGTAAAAGCATTAAGAATACACAGTAAACAAGGGCAAGTGATCAAAAGCAAGGTCTCTGGAGCATGATTGCCTGGGTTCAGGTCCCAGGTCTATCACATAGTAGTTGTATGGTCTTAAGCAAGATATTTAACTTCTCTGTTTTTCAATTTCCTTATGGGTAAAATGGAGATTTTAGTATTAGCTTACTTCCAGGACAATTGTCAGAATGAAATGATATTTTATACAAAAAAGTGCTTACAACAGGACCTGGTACATAATGGGCATGCATTCAGCGTGAGAGCTTGTTATTATATCTGCCTGGAGTACGAAGCTTGAGCTAAATCTTGAAGTATGAGAAGGCATCTGCGAGATAGATGAGAAGGAAACATACATTCCAGGTAAAAAGAATAGTGTGTTCAAAGATAGGGGAGAATATGGGCAAGAGGTTCAACATGCCTGAAGTGCAGGGTGAATGGGAGTGGGGTGGCAGCAGGTGGGAAAAGGCTGATCCTGAGCCTGGATGTACAGAAGGGCCACATCCTGAAGGGCACTCTACACCACGCTAGGCCATTTGGACAATAATTTTTGTCTTCAAAACCAGTGAAGTATTTTGAAGATTCATCAGCATTCAAAGAGTGACAGCAAGTAGTAGGTTGTCCTCCACAGTTAGTCTAAAAAGAGAATTAAGGGCAAACACCACTCTAATATTTATGGCTCTTTCTCAGCAGAGCTATCCAAGAGCACAAAGTAGGAAAGTGCGCTAGAGCTTCTCATTAGTTTTGTCAGGAATTGCAGCTACTGCTCTTTCTGGCAGGCATCCTTTTGGGAAGTTGTTTGTGAAAATCTGAGTGAGGAAGGAAAACCAACCACCTCATACCATCTAAGGTTCGCTCGTTTAAGCCCGGATGTGAGTTTACCAGTCAGACAGAGGAAGGAAGCTTCCACTGACACCCTATGCGCTCAAGTTCTATGAATAGGGACCTTCATTTGCCTGTACAGTACAGGGCCATTCAAGAGCAATTAAATTTGGTTAAAATAAGAAAGAAATGCTTTTTAAGGAAAAAAAAGAAGGTTTGAGGGAATTGCAAAAGTTGATTGTGCTAAAGCACTTTTACACAGGTTTGTTTTAGTTCTCAATTGTCAAGTCGTATTTAAGCTGGTCTCTTACTCTGAAATATGATAACCTTTCTTTTCTCTGAGTTCTTTCTCCTAAATTAATAGCACTGTCTCTAATTCCATGCACAGCAAGCAAAGAGTTTATTTTACCAGATAACAGTAGGTCTGGTGATCAGCCAATGTCTAAAGAACCACTAGCCAAGTCAGTAGTAAGCCAAAGACTGCAACTGATAGATACTACTCACTAAATCACTTTAAAATTGACTTTCATCTTCTCTACCAGATAGTATTATTCATGTTGAGTTCTGACACTACTGAAAGTAGAAAAAAAAAAAACAAAACCCAAGATTATCTATAAAAATAAAATCATATTAGGGTTTTGAAAGGAGAAATAAATATATTAGATGCATTAGAATATAGAAGGCAGTTAAATGAAAAACAAAACCCCTTAGTTTCTGAATTAAATTGCAAAAGAAATGAGTAGAAAAAGTCCAAATTTAGGAAATTTGTTATAGTATACTTTTAGTATACATGAAAACTGAATTTAAAATGGACTCTTCAGTGAGACAACTTAGGGAGCGCTGCAACTTTTTATAGCACCTGTGCATACCTCTCTTTCTTCTTTGCTAAGGAACAAAACTTCAACAGACAAAAGAAAGTTTGGTTTCCTCTCACCACACCCAGCTCAGGTCACATTTCCCCACTATTAAATGAAGGAAGTGGAGTAGTAAAAGCAGAAACGCAAATCAGCCCTCAGCTCCCACTCTGCAATTGCCCTGAATTCCTAATGATCACAGACCAACTGCACTTAATTATTTCTCCAAAGGTAAATGGGAAAGAAAAGTGTATTTAGGATACAATATGATTCTGGCTTTCAAATACTTAAATATCATCACTAAAAATTATATAAAATGATAGGATTGGCTCAATATTTATAAAACCCTATATTTATATAAATTGTTAGAGTTAGCCATGAGTATAAATATTAAGTTCCATAGTTTCTTCTTCAGGACCTTAAGGACATATACTGCATTTCCCAAAAGAGAGGAAAACACTTCATTTGGTTGAAATACTAGCTCTACCGTAGTGGTTGCCAGCACAACGTATCATGGTAGCCCATTAAGAGGGAGTACTTCCCTACAAATTAACTGTCCATTTACTCCTGAAGTAAAAGGTATTTATGTGATTTCAGACACTTTGACAATCTAAAAGAAAAACTTGAGTTAGAATTTGCACTACTAAGTGTTCTCTTATTTTTTGTCAAAGTTGACCACTTGTTTGGAAAAAATTATCTATTAAACAAATAACCCATATCAAGTAAAAATCAATTTATTATCTGACTTATTAATAAAAGCCAGACAATTATATATAATATATATCACCCAATCAATCTAAAATTAACATGAAAAGCATAGAAATTTGACACTACTTGCCTTATTTGAAATAAATATATAATTTTCTTAGCTTCTTGAAAATTCGAAGCTGTACTGGGTCCTCCATTAGTAACTTTAGAGAGGATAAAAAACTATGTTCTTAATCCAGCAAGATATGTATACAAAAAATATTTTACAAACTGTTGTGCTTTCTACTTTGATACAGATAATCTTATAGAATCACATAATTAGGTATATTAACAATACAAATTACCTCTCTCTAGACTTGGGACTTTGAGGAATTTTTAAATGCTTTCTATAATTTCCTGTTTTTCTTTAAATCAGTCATTTTCACTTAATCTATCTTCTCACTAATTTAAACTCCAGCATGTACATTTAAGTAATATTTGGTCATTCCATATTCTATAAATACATATACGTTAAGTAATAATTGTTTATTCCGTTGTCTCAGACTACTGTTATTTAAAGATATTTTTATCACTCTTGCAAATCTTCACCTTACTCATTAGAAAAACCTTGACTATTATAAGAATATTTTTTTTTGAGAAAGAGGACTCAGCTAATAAATTTTCTGTGCCTTAGTTTCCTCGTTAATAAAGTGAGAAGGTAGTATAAAGATGCAATTTTTATAAGAATTTCTATCTCAAGCATTCTCTTTAAAAAATCTAAACACCTTTTCTTCCTTTGAAAAATTTCAGCTTTTTATTACACACTCTCACCCAAGCTTGATTCAAGTCCATTCATTATCATTACATAGGTAGTGCTTCTATAAATTAACCAGAGTGAAGAGAAATTTGTCTCAGAAAAGAAGCAAAATTTTAGAAGAGAAAGGCGACTACTTAGGTTTTTTGTAAGACATCCTATCCACAAATCTGAAAAGAGGCTCATATTTGCCTTGCTATATTTTAGTGATAACTTGAATAATGTGCTCCTTCAATTTTAGTCACAAATTGAGGCAAACACAAAAGCTAAAAATTAATTAAATAAATCATAAGCAATCGTCTTATCTAGGTATATACATTTGTTTTGCAACTTCATAACTTTATTTAAAACTCTGAGAGTACCTCTTAGAGAGTGATTTTTATAAAGTCGATTCTAGTTAAGTATTAATTATAAAGTGAATTGTCACATTAAGATATTGATAAACTTAATTTCAAAACTAATAGACAATTTTGTGAAAGTGTCTATAATTAACTGAATATATATGTGCCACCTAAACTAAGGTTATCTGTATAAAAGATTCAGGAAGATGCTTCTTATAAGATACCTATTTTTCTTTATTGTTTATTACAGACTTTGTCCATTTTGATTTAAAAAACAAATAGAAAGGCAATATTAATAATCATAGAAGACATTGCATTTGTCATCAGAAGCATATCTGATCTTTTAACTGATTTCTGATTGAGTAACCACAGGGACAAACTTGATCTCTTTGCAAAGTTGGATTAGCACATACTCTGGAAGCCAGCACCATTTCACCTGCTGATCCCAGGCACTCAAAACACTCCAGCAGGGCTCCCTACCAATTGCTGACAAGCTTTGAAAGTTCTTCATAAAATTAATCAACTTTTTGCAAGGCACAGTACTGGCTCAACCACCAAAGGTTGAATACCATCTTAATTAGTGGAAAATGATTCAATTAGATATTTTTTTTCCTTCGTACTCAATTTAGCCTAACTCCTTGAAAAACCGCTTAAAACCATCTATCTTAAAACTGTCTATCTTAACACAGTCACAGGCTATAGTCACTATAAATTCCAGGTAAATCTCAGGTTCTACCTATAATAAGTAATGAATTAATTGAAAATGAAATTCATAAATTCATGAGATAAAACATTTATATTAACCATAAGCAAATATATGAATCATGAAATTGAAGTTAATGCAAATAAATATATTATAAAAAATAATGCTTACTCTTTTATGCTAAATCATAATAAATACTAAAATTTTAAATAAGTAAGTTAAAGATTACCAAGTTACAGAGTTTGGATTTGCAAAGTAAAATAATATAACTGTGTTTGTTCATAAAGTTTCTTTTAATTCATTCACTCCAAGAACTTTTCTCTGTAAGATTAGATGCTTCAGGATCTTAACTACACATTTTTAGAGTACAATTTCTTATGACTCAGAACTTTTTAAGGCTTTAGTGTTTTTAATCCAACAAATACAAATTTTAGATGAAAATAGGCTGTTTTAAATTATCTTTTGGTTTAGCAACCAAATCACACCAGTGCGCCTCAGTGAAATCAATAAATTATAGTATAATGCAAGTACATAATACCTTATTTAGGAACTTATTCTTTGTTACATCAATTGCAAATCTGAAGGCTAGTATGAGAGCTAGACATTGAGTTTATTTTCCCCTTGTGAGACGATTCAGGCTAGTGTTTCCTTTTAAAGCACTAATATATAATATACTATTTCCTTTTTGAAGTTCATTAAGGGCCAAAGAATGACTACAAGAGTAGCTTTAAAATGTGTAGCTTCCCACTAAGCAATAAGCACCTAGTAACTTCGTGAAACAAATACCAAATCTTACAATATGAAGATCCAAATAACCATATAACTTTCAAGACATTTCATCAAAAATGACAAACAGAAACAACATATTATCCTTAAAGTTTGCTATTTCTCACATTAGATGGCTTTATAATAATAGAGAAGGTTCTTTTTCCACCATTTATTTGATGTGGTACTGAGATGTTTGTTTAAAAGGGTTTTAGGTATGCAGCTACATTTAAATGAAAAAATTATGCATCACACGTGTAGAAATTTGATCTTTCTGATCTCCTTAGAGCTTTAAGGAAGTCCCAGTGTGAAAATGAAACTTCTTCAGTGAAATAACCCCTGAATGCCTATGATAACGTCTCTTGAGTTTATAGTGCATCTGTCTTCATTGAAGAAAGTCTTAGTTTCCACATTAAAAAAAAAAAAAAAAAAAAAAAAAAACTGCCACTATGATACTTTTTCTTATGTTTGAACAAAAGAAATAGCTGAAAAAGCTCAGAAAGAAACAGCATATCTGTTCTTCCTTAATCGAGTGTCCTTTTTCAGCATCACTGTATATACTTAGAAGGATTTTAAGAGGCCTGATTTACTAATACAGTTGCTTGAATTCCAAATAATAAATAAAACCAGCAGAGGGCAGACCTGCTGACAGAACTGACCAATCCAGCTGGTGACCAGGTACCAAAGGTAAAATACAAATTTTTGATGGATTCCACTTTCAAGACTCTACGATTTATCTTTTAAAATGTAGAAATGAATGAATCCACGTAATTAGCATAACTTACTTCAAAATTCAAATATAGTCCTAATGAGGCTCTGACTGTATTCTCCAGGAAAAGTCACAGAGGAATAATCCACCACTGCCCGCTACTCAGGAAGGTGAACATCACAAAGTGTGGGGAAGAAATACAGACCTGGTTTCGCAGAGTTCGGCCTCCGGGAGCGCTAACTCCCATTAGGGAGAACTCAGATCTTGACACCCACAGGGTCAGACTCAGGTTTCCGCTAAAGCCTGCGCATTTGGGGTTGACAGTTTCTTTCTCCCTCAGCCAATCATCGCCACCCTCCTTCTTAACCCCCCACTTCTCTGCGCACTCCTGACAAAGCTTGCTTTTTTACTCTAAGCTGTTTGGGCTCCCTTAACTCCAAAGGAGTCCTCCCGCCAGCCGTGTCTACAGCACCTAACGGACCGCTCCAGCCAGATGCCTTTGCGGGAAAGGGCGGGGGAAGGGGAGGGAGGAGGCGGTGGGGGGCGGGGGCGGAGGAGTGAAGTCGCTCTCCCTCCTTGGGTACTGACAGGGCTGCAGTCTCCCGAGCAGGTCTGGTCATTGAATATTTGGTGGTGCCACGTAGGAACTTTTCCTTACCTCTCTCCTCCCATCCCACCCCACGCCCCCTCCCCTTCCCTCCAATCCCTATTCCTCCACCCCCACCCCATTTGCTTGGCGAGTTTCATCATTCTCCAAGAGAACTGCACGTCCAACCTGCAAGAAGAAGTTGGGGGTGGGAGGGGTCACAGGAGGAGGAGGGGGCTGAATTCCCGGGAAAAATGTTCTTCCCATCTTTATCCATTTCTTATAATCTCGCACTTTTTCCTCTTAACATCTCCTCAAAATGCCACACACACACACACACACACACACACACACACACACAGTGCTCTCAGTCTTCAAGATTCAGGCCCCCTGCTTTCTCTCATATCCCTAAAACAGCTTGAGAACTTCATTAAGATTCATTTTATACACTTTCCCTATATTTTCTCCTCAGCTCACCTTTAAAAAAGCATTTCCATTAGTTAGAATCTGAAGAAACCAGAAGATGTGTTCAAAGGGCAGTCTAAGGACTGTTCCTCAAACAAAAGCTTTGTACAACTGCCCTTGTGTTCAAGGTAATACTTTTCCTCTTTTCAAAGCCCCTGGAAAGTGGTGAAGGGCATTTCAGCAGGCTCTGTGCCTGACAGATCTTTTTTTCCTGCTACCTCTTCTCCCATTACTGTCCCGCCTACATCCATCTCTCTCTCCAGTCTTCACTTCCAACCTGATGGCAGCTACAATCTGGATTTAAGAGAATTGTTTCTTTTGGGGGGGGGGGGTGTTGGAAGAAGGAAGGGGGGGAGGGGCACAGAATGAGAAAGACAGCAATCTCCCACCTCCCCAAAACCATTATTTCTTACCTCCTCTGACCTCTCTAGCCTGGAAGAGGAAAGTCAGTGCGAGAGTTGTTATGGTGAAATCCCAGAGCCACCGTTTCGTTTTCCACCTAGAGGACCACCGCTCCATCTCCGAGCCCCGCACTCACAACTGTGAACTCAACCCACGAAAACGCGACTGCAGACCAACTCCCTTCCAAGGTATCGTCGGGGGTGTTTGCTACACAGCCATTGGAGAGGGAGAGGGGGAAAAAGTCAAAGGGCTTTTTCTTTAAATTTGATGGTTTGCTTCCTTCCTGTCTCTCGCCCCCTCCTCTCCCTCTCGGTCGGCCCCGCTGGTCGGGACCCTCCGATCCGTCCTCTGCGGGGCCCTGCCTTCAGACTGAAGGCAGATGAGGGGCTTCAACCAAAAATCTGTGAGGACTGCGTGCCCCTAAAGGCTTCATGCCGTCTGTGGGCCGGACGAGAGGCTCTGGGCAGCCCCCTCCTCCGCCCACTCCCCTCCCGCGCCCCCCTTACCCCGGGCGAAACTGACAAGCCCGCTGAAGGTCAGACCCAATCACACGCCTCGCGGGCAGCCCCGAGCCCGCCCCCCTCTCCTTTGCCCAAGAATCAGGTCTCTCTGCAAGCCCAGCCCACCAACCACCCCCCTCCCCATCTCCCCACTCCTCTCCTCCCTCTTCTCCTACCCAAATCCCCGAGAAGAAATGGGAGGGAGTTACGGGGGACGCGTGCTTGGCTCCAGCACTTTGGGAATGAAAGGAATTGCAGGAGAGCCCCGGAGTCCACAGAGTTTTCAAGGAGCTTCTGTATTCAATAAAAACAGCTACTTGTCTACTTGCACCCGTCTGTTAGCCTCTCGTTCGTCGGCGGGGGAGGGGAGGAGCCCAGCGTCTGATCCGCCACACCGCTGGAGTTCTGGGCTGCCAGCCGTAACCTTATCCTTGTGCAAAAATCTGCTTCTTATAGCAGACGTGGAACCAGTGGACTCATTGCTTTGCCTGCTCCGAAAAGAATTTTTAATATTTTTTTTAAACCGAGAATTAAAAGAAAGGGATGAAGGTGAGATGGAGGGACCCAAGAGGTCAAAACCCATGATCTTATAGGGAAGCTTTCCTTCGAGGTCTGAAACTGACAGGTTTCTCTCCTGAATGTTTAAATTCTACGCTAGCTTCATTCAGAGGCTTGTCTCTTAAAGAGCTGAACTGCACACTGAGGCGGGCGGAGAAAGAAATGTATGGGAGCTGACATTAAGGGGGTGAGTAATTGAATTTTCCAGCTGATTCCGTCCTGAACCCGGATGAGGGGGCAGAGGGGGAGGAGAAAAGACAGGGAAAGCAACTCACAGAGATCTCCAAGCGTCTAGGCCCACAGCTTCTCATAAAGGGCCTCAGGAGCTGAAAATATGGTCACTCCACAGTGAAAATAATAAGAAGGGGGCAGGTTTCTAAATTCCTTCTACTTACCGCTCCTCAAAGTAATCCGCTTAAACCTGGAGTATCGATTCTCTGATCATTTTTTCCACGTTTAAATTATTACTTCTTATTGGCTCCTTTTTGTTCCTTAATATTTCTTAAGATGTCTCTCAAAAATTTTCTGGAACAGAGCCAAACAAGGTGCCAGCATACATTAGGCATTCAACAGAGATGTGTTGAGTGAATGAATACATTTTCCTGTTGGTAAAGACTGTAAGCTTTGGCCAGGACCTATGCTGAGTATTTAAGATATTTCAAGGCTTAAGGATCCTCAACTAAGTTTATGAGGCGCATATGTCCACTAATTTTTAGAAATCTAATTTTCTATTAGTTACCAAAATATACCTCATGACCCGTGAGATTAATCAGATTTTCTAGCTATGTGGTTTAAGAGTTGGAAGGAAGGTGTTCAGAGACTATACTGAGGCCCAAGATGGAACTGTATAAGGACATGTATAAGAGGCATGTAAAATGAGGAAAGCAACTAAAAAATACTTTCAACAAGACTGTCACTCTCTGTGACAAAGCACCATTCCCACATCAAGAAATTTACCTCTTAGATAATACGTAAAAAAATACTTTGTATTAATAATGTTGCTGGCGGAATGTTTGAGATGCCTTATATCAGCTGCAGAGAAATATCACCAACTAGTTTTTCTGATTATAACCTCAAATTGTTAATATAATTTAATAAAATAATTAAATATCATACTGTGTTTGAATGTGAAATGTATAATTAAAAATTAAGAACCTTAAGGTAAAAATATACCTAAATTTATCACCTTCATTATACTTCATCTTCTCAAAGTGAAATATTTGTATGAATTTTCAGTTAACACATATTTCTGAAATCTGAATTTTTTTGTCCAATTCTTGGTATATTTTTAAACTTATTTTCTAGGTCTTCTCTTTAATGTAAAACAGTGAAATGAATACAAAGTTTAGAAACACATTATTTATGAAGCTGCCAGAATCCTAAATCAACTCAAGAGCTAGAGAGAGTTACAGTGCTTGCAGTAACATGTAGAAATGGTGTTCCGAACTGTTTCTCAATAACTCTCCTGATTTATAGAGAATTCCATGGCCTGATACCGTTCTAGGAGGTGAGAAATGTTGCAGTCAGTCTAGCAAGCCCCACCTTCTGGTCACATCTCAGGCCTTCTCAGTGCGGTGAATGGGTCCTTTCAGGCAAAGTGGCTTGGGTGAATAGAGTTATTACTACCTTATGCTCTCTGTATTCTGTGGTCTGAATTCTTCTGGCCACTGCCCAGAGAGGCATAACCTGGGTCTGAATTAATGCTCTGGAAAGAAATATAGTGGATTCATAGTAAGGAATAGTTAATTATGCCTAACCCCTCTAGCCTATAGCTAGCTGCCAGGTTAAGAACCTCCTAGGAACTTGCCCATGGATTTGCAGGAGGTGGAGTCAACAGGAGGAAGTATAATGCTAAATAGTATAGTGCGTAGAGGGAAGCTAGAAGAGACCCACCTCACTACCTTCAACTTCACAGGGGATGACTTCCAGGGATGTTGTTTCCTAGGCCATCTTTCAGCCAGTCTTTGCTAACTGTTATATAGAGCTTCAAAAATGTAATAGAATGTGACAATTTTCTTGACATATGTCTTTTATTTGGAGCACAATTAGCTGTAGGACATTTCCTATCTTGTTATATTTATTCAGCTTTGTAGAATTTGCTTTCATCGCAAGTCTTTCAAAAACAAGATGAAAACAGTTTAGAGAAAAAATAGTCACATCCTTTGTAGCAGTATTTTAGATTGACCACTTGTTCATATTGGCTTGTCTGGGAAACTTAGAGTGTAATTTGATAATTGATTAGAGGTCATATTAGGGGAACTTAAATGTTCTAGACAATCTTCAGAGTTCACAGAGCTTTATTAAACTGTGTAATGCTCATAACTCTCCCTTAATATTGTCAAAAATCCCTAGGAATGAGGGGATGCAGATTCAGAAGCAATGTTTTAAATATTGAGACCTCAATAACCAAACTGGAACTAAAGAAACCTTGTCCATAGCTGGATGTCCCTAATGCAAACAGTAATAGAGTACTTGAGGTAGAGGGAACTCTACACTAAGACTTAAATTACTACAGGTAGAATTAGATGAAAGAAGTAGATTTTTGAAAAGATGCATCATCTTTGAAATGATTTGGTATTCACAACAGAGAGAGAGGGAGAAAAAGAGAGAGAGAGAGAAGATATATATATGAACATTTTCTCCAAATACTGTGCAATAACTAAAACAATCAAATTTGACTTATTGAATGAGAAATTATTATGGGGGTGGGAAACTCTTGCACATATCAGAAATACTTAAAACATTTAAAAGAAAATTGCTGTTGAATGTAATCCCTCTCTTACTGTGCCTAATAGTTTGTCTTTCTTGCCCTTTTCTGAACTTTAGGTCAATTATTTTAAGAAAGAAATGACTAAGCAGTTTGACATTTATTTTACAGCTTTTTTTTTTTCTAATACATGAGTGGCTAAAAATTATTTTCTGTTTTAAAGTGGAGTTAGTCCCTCTTACCTCACAGATGGACCATTGTATTATAGAAAGTGGGGAGGTGGGGAAGGGATAGAGAAGTTTATTTTCATAGTCAGTCTAGCTCACAATTACCCCACAGTGATGATTAGGTATTTATCTGCGCCTTTACTGTGAAATAACATACAGAACTTGAGAGGAATCTAAATTTAGCACAATTTTTATGATAAAACAATCTTCAGATGAAAAGTTTGGTCTGTTAGGGTGTTGAAGGAGTCAACTCAGAGATGACAGACCCATGCTGTTTAAAAGAACTTAAAGTAAAATCAAATCTAAATGAACCCCAAACAAGCAAGACCTATTGCCTTATACATTCATGTACATCTCTCTTAAAAATATCCTTTAGTTAGCTATACTCACAGGAAGCTATCATAGTTCTTTTTCATAATTATCCAAAGATAGAAGAGAGGAACAGAGAACAGAATGACTCAGGGCAAAACCTTAAATATTTTTTGGACCTTTGTCAAGATATTTTTACTCTCTGTTATCTTTTTTCTTCCTAATTGAATGGATTTGGCATTTACGAAGCTCCTGTGTGTCAGCAAATATTAAACAAGACTTTCTACAAAGTGTTATAGGAAAACATCAACATCTCTATCAATAGAAGTAGAAGATGGGATTTTTTTTTAACATCTTTATTGTAGTATAATTGCTTTACAATGGTGTGTTAGTTTCTGCTTTATAACAAAGTGAATCAGTTATACATATACGTATATCCCCATAGCTCTTCCCTCCTGCGTCTCCCTCCCTCACACCCTCCCTATCCCACCCCTCTAGGTGGTCACAAAGCACAGAGCTGATCTCCCTCTGCTATGTGGCTGCTTCTCACTAGCTATCTATTTTACATTTGGTAGTGTATATATGTCCATGCCACTCTCGCACTTTGTCCCAGCTTACCCTACCCCCTCCCTGTATCCTCAAGTCCATTCTCCAGTAGGTCTGGGTCTTTATTCCCATCTTGCACCTAGGTTCTTCATGAACTTTTTTTTTCTTTCTTAGATTCCATATATATGTGTTAGCATACGATATTTGTTTTTCTCTTTCTGACCTACTTCACTCTGTATGACAGACTCTAGGTCCATCCACCTCACTACAAATAACTCAATTTCGTTTCTTTTTATGGCTGAGTAATATTCCATTGTATATATGTGCCACATCTTCTTTATCCATTCATCTGTCGATGGACACTTACACATTGCTTCCATGTCCTGGCTATTGTAAATAGAGCTGCAATGAACATTTTGGTACATGACTCTTTGAATTATGGTTTTCTCAGGGTGTATGCCCAGTAGTGGGATTGCTAGGTTGTATGGTAGTTCTATTTTTAGTTTTTTAAGGAACCTCCATACTGTTCTCCATAGTGGCTGTATCAATTTACATTCCCACTAACAGTGCAAGAGGGTTTCCTTTTCTCCACACACTCTCCAGCATTTATTGTTTGTAGAGATTTTGATGATGATTCTGACTGGTGTGAGGTGATACCTCATTGTAGTTTTGATTTGCATTTCTCTAATGATTAGTGATGTTGAGCATCCTTTCATGTGTTTGTTGGCAATCTGTATATCTTCTTTGGAGAAATGTCTATTTAGGTCTTCTGCCCATTTTTGGATTGGGTTGTTTGTTTTTATGATATTGAGCTGCATGAGCTGCTTGTAAATTTTGGAGATTAATCCTTTGTCAGTTGCTTAATTTACAAATATTTTCTCCCATTCTGAGGGTTGTCCTTTCATCTTGTTTATGTTTTCCTTTGCTGTGGAAAAGCTTTTAAGCTTCATTAGGTCCCATTTGTTTATTTTTGATTTTCTTTCCATTTCTCTAGGAGGTGGGTCAAAAGGATCTTGCTGTGATTTATGTCATAGAGTGTTATGCCTATGTTTTCCTCTAAGAGTTTTATAGTGTCCAATCTTACATTTAGGTCTTTAATCCATTTTGAGTTTATTTTTGTGTATGGTGTTAGGGAGTGTTCTAATTTCATTCTTTTACATGTAGCTGTCCAGTTTTCCCAGCACCACTTATTGAAGAGGCTGTCTTTTCTCCATTGTATATTCTTGCCTCCTTTATCAAAGATAAGGTGACCATATGTGCATGGGTTTATCCCTGGGCTTTCTATCCTGGTCCATTGATATATTTTTCTGTTTTTGTGCCAGTACCATACTGTCTTGATTACTGTAGCTTTGTGGTATAGTCTGAAGTTCAGGAGGCTGATTCCTCCAGCTCCATTTTTCTTTTTCAAAATTGCTTTGGCTATTCAGGATCTTTTGTGTTTCCATATAAATTGTGAAGTTTTTTTGTTCTAGTTCTGTGAAAAATGCCAGTGGTAGTTTGATAGGGATTGCATTGAATCTGTAGATTGCTTTGGGTAGTAGAGTCATTTTCACAATATTGATTCTTCCAATCCAAGAACATGGTACATCTCTCCATCTATTTGTATCAACTTTAATTTCTTTCATCAGTGTCTTATAATTTTCTGCATACAGGTCTTTTGTCTCCTTAGGTAAGTTTATTCCTAGATATTTTATTCTTTTTGTTGCAATGGTAAACGGGAGTGTTTTCTTAATTTCACTTTCAGATTTTTCATCATTAGTGTATAGGAATGCAAGAGATTTCTGTGCTTTAATTTTGTAACATGCTACTTTACCAAATTCATTGATTAGCTCTAGTAGTTTTCTGGTAGCATCTTTAGGATTCTGTATGTATAGTATCATGTCATCTGCAAATAGTGACAGCTTTACTTCTTCTTTTCTGATTTGGATTCTTTTTACTTCTTTTTCTCCTCTGATTGCTGTGGCTAAAACTTCCAAAACTATGTTGAATAACACTGGTGAGAGTGGGCAACCTTGCCTTGTTCCTGATATTAGTGGAAATTGTTTCAGTTTTTCACCATTGAGGACGATGTTGGCTGTGGGTTTGTCATATATGGCCTTTATTATGTTGAGGTATGTTCCCTCTATGCCTACTTTCTGGAGGGTTTTTATAGTAAATGGATGTTGCATTTTGTGGAAAGCTTTTTCTGCATCTATTGAGAATATCATATGGTTTTTCTCCTTCAATTTGTTAATATGGTGTATCACATTGATTGATTTCCGTATATTGAAGAGTCTTTGCATTCCTGGGATAAAACCCACTTGATCAGGGTGTATGATCCTTTTAATGTGCTGTTGGATTCTGTCTGCCAGTATTTTGTTGAGGATTTTTGCATCTATGTTCATTAGTGATATTGACCTGTAGTTTTCTTTCTTTGGGACATCTTTGTCTGGTTTTGGTATCAGAGTGATGGTGGCCTCGTTGACTGAGTTTGTGAGTGTTCCTCCCTCTGCAATATTTTGGAAGAGTTTGAGAAGGATAGGTGTTAGCTCTTCTCCAAATGTTTGATAGAATTCGCCTGTCAAACCATCTGGTCCTGGGCTTTTGTTTGTTGGAAGATTTTTAATCACAGTGTCAATTTCAGTGCTTGTGATTGGTCTGTTCATATTCTCTATTTCCTCCTGGTTCAGTCTCAGAAGGTTGTGCATTTCTAAGAATTTGTCCATTTCTTCCAGGTTGTCCATTTTATTGGCATATAGTTGCTTATAGTAATCTCTCATGATCCTTTGTATTTCTGCAGTGTCAGTTTTTACTTCTCCTTTTTCATTTCTAATTCTATTGATTTGAGTCTTCTCCCTTTTTTTCTTGATGAGTCTGGCTAATGGTTTATCAATTTTGTTTATCTTTTCAAAGAACCAGCTTTTAGTTTTATTGATCTTTGCTATAGTTTCCTTCATTTCTTTTTCATTTATTTCTGATCTGATCTTTATGATTTCTTTCCTTCTGCTAACTTTGGAGGTTTTTTGTTCTTCTTTCTCTAATTGCTTTAGGTGTAAGGTTAGGTTGTTTATTTGAGATGTTTCTTGTTTCCTAAGGTAGGATTGTATTGCTATAAACTTCCCTCTTAAAACTGCTTTTGCTGCATCCCATAGGTTTTGGGTCATCGTGTTTTCATTGTCATTTGTTTCTAGGTACTTTTTGATTTCCTCTTTGATTTCTTCAGTGATCTCTTGGTTATTAAGTAGTGTGTTGTTTAGCCTCCATGTGTTTGTATTTCTTACCGTTTTTTTCCTGTAATTGATATCTAGTCTCATAGTGTTGTGGTCAGAAAAGATACTTGATATGATTTCAATTTTCTTAAATTTACCAAGGCTTGATTTGTGACCCAAGATATGATCTATCCTGGAGAATGTTCCATGAGCACTTGAGAAGAAAGAGTATTCTGTTGTTTTTGGATGGAATGTCCTATAAATATCAATTAAGTCCATCTTATTTAATGTATCATTTAAAGCTTGTTTTTCCTTATGTATTTTCATTTTGGATGATCTGTCCATTGGTGAAAGTGGGGTTTTAAAGTCCCCCACTATGATTGTATTACTGTCAATTTTCCCTTTTATGGCTATTAGCGTTTGTCTTATGTATTGAGGTGCTCCTATGTTGGGTGAATAAATATTTACAATTGTTATATCTTCTTCTTGGTGTGATCCCTTGATCATTATGTAGTATCCTTCTTTGTCTCTTGTAATAGTCTTTGTTTTAAAGTCTATTTTGTCTGATATGAGAATTGCTACTCCAGCTTTCTTTTGATTTCCATTTGCATGGAATATCTTTTTCCATCCCCTCACTTTCAGTCTGTATGTGTCCCTAGGTCTGAAGTGGGTCTCCTGTAGACAGCATATACACGGGTCTTATTTTTGTATCCATTCAGCCAGTCTATGTCTTTTGGTTGGAGCATTTAATCCATTTACATTTAAGGTAGTTATCGATATGTATGTTCCTATTACCATTTTCTTAATTGTTTTGGTTATTGTAGGTCTTTTCCTTCTCTTGTGTTCCCTGCCTAGACAAGTTCCTTTAGCATTTGTTGTAAACCTGGTTTGGTGGTGCTGAATGCTCTTAGTATTTGCTTGTCTGTAAAGGTTTTCATTTCTCCGTCAAATCTGAATGAGATGCTTGCTGGGTAGAGTAAACCTGGTTGTAGATTTTTCCCCTACATCACTTTAAATATGTCCTGCCACTCCCTTCTGGTTTGGAGAGTTTCTGCTGAAAGATCAGCTGTTAACTTTAAGGGGATTCCCTTGTATGTTATTTGTTGTTTTTCCCTTGCTGCTTTTAATATTTTTTCTTTGTATTTAATTTTTGATAGTTTGATTAATATGTGTCTTGCCATGTTTCTCCTTGGATTTATCCTGTATGGGACTCTCTGTGCTTCCTGGACTTGATTAACTATTTCCTTTCCCATATTAGGGAAGTTTTCAGCTATAATCTCTTCAAATATTTTCTCAGTCCCTTTCTTTTTCTCTTCTTCTTCCAGGAATCCTATAGTTCGAATGTTGGTGCATTTAATGTTGTCCAAGAGGTCTCTGAGACTGTCCTCAATTCTTTTCATTTTTTTTTCTTTATTCTGCTCTGCAGTAGTTATTTCCACTATTTTATCTTCCAGGTCACTTATCCATTCTTCTACTTCAGTTATTCTGCCATTGATCCCTTCTAGAGAATTTTTAATTTCATTTATTGTGTTGTTCATCACTGTTTGTTTGTTCTTTAGTTTTCTAGGTCCTTGTTAAACATTTCTTGTATTTTCTCCATTCTATTTCAAAGATTTTGGATCATCTTTGCTATCATTATTCTGAATAGTTTTTCAGGTAGACTGCCTATTTCCTCTTCATTTGTTAGGTCTGGTGTGTTTTGACCCTGCTCCTTCATCTGCTGTGTGTTTCTCTGTCTTCTCATTTTGCTTAACTTACTGTGTTTGGGGTCTCCTTTTTGCAGGCTGCAGGTTCGTAGTTCCTGTTGTTTTTGGTGTCGGCCCCCAGTGGCTAAGATTGGTTCAGTGGGTTGTGTAGGCTTCCTGATGGAGGGGACTATGCCTGTGTTTTAGTGGATGAGACTGGATCTTGTCTTTCTGGTGGGCAGGTCCACGTCTGGTGGTGTGTTTTGGGGTGTCTGTGGCCTTATTATGATTTTAGGCAGCCTCTCTGTTAATGGGTGGGGTTGTGCTCCTGTCTTGCTGGTTGTTTGGAATAGGGTTTCCAGCACTGGAGCTTGCTGGTCGTTGAGTGGAACTGGGTCTTGGCGTTGAGATGGAGATCTCTGGGAGATTTTTGCTGTTTGATATTATGTGGAGCTGGGAGGTCTCTTGTGAACCAATGTCCTGAACTTGGCTCTCCCACCTCAGAGGCACAGCCCTGATGCCTGGCTGGAGCACCAAGAGCCTGTCATCCACATGGCTCAGAATAAAAGTGAGAAAAAAGAAGAAAGAAAGAAAGAAGAAAATAAAATTAAATTAAATTAAATATAAAAGTTATTAAAATAAAAAATAATTATTGAAAAGAAATTTTTGTCATAAAAAAAAGAAAGAAACAAGAGAGCAACCAAACCAAAAACCAAATCTACCAATGATAACAAGCACTAAAAACTATACTAGAAAAAAAACAAATAAACAAAAAAACGGACAGACAGAATCCTAGGACAAATGGTAAAAGCAAAGCTATACAGACAAAATCACACACAGAAGCATACACATACACATTCACAAAAAAAGAAAAGGGAAAAAAATATATATATATATCGTTGCTCCCAAAGTCCACCTCCTCAGTTTGGGATGATTTGTTGTCTATTCAGGTTTTCCACAGATGCAGGGTACATCAAGTTGATTGTGGAGATTTAATCCGCTGCTCCTGAGGCTGCTGGGAGAAATTTCCCTTTCTCTTCTTTGTTCGCACAGCTCCTTGGGTTCAGCTTTGGATTTGGCCCCACCTCTGCGTGTAGGTCACCTGAGGGCATCTGTTCCTTGCTCAGACAGGATGGGGTTAAAGGACCAGCTGATTTGGGGGTTCTGGCTCGCTCAGGCCGGGGGGAGGGAGGGGTACGGAGTTCGGGGCGAGTCTGCAGCAGCAGAGGCCAGCGTGTCGTTGCACCAGCCTGAGGTGCTCCATGTGTTCTCCCGGGCAAGTTGTTCCTGGATCACGGGAGCCTGGCAGTTGTGGGCTGCACAGGGTCCCAGGTGGGGATGTGTGGATAGTGACCTGTGCTTGCACACAGGCTTCTTGGTGGCGGCAGCAGCAGCCTTAGCGTCTCATGCCCGTCTCTGGGGTCCGCACTGATAGCCGCGGCTCACGCCCATCTCTGGAGCTCCTTTAGGCAGAGCTCTTAATCCCCTCTCCTCGCTCACCAGGAAACAAAGAGGGAAGAAAAAGTTTCTTGCCTCTTCGGCAGCTCCAGACTTTTTCCCGGACTCCCTCCCGGCCAGCTGTGGCGCACTAGCCCCCTTCAGGCTGTGTTCACGCAGCCAACCCCAGTCCTCTCCCTGGGATCCGACCGAAGCCCGAGCCTCAGCTCCCAGCCCCGCCCGCCCCAGCGGGTGAGCAGACAAGCCTCTCGGGCTGGTGGGTGCTGGTTGGCACCAATCCTCTGTGCGGGAATCTCCCCGTTTTGCCCTCCGCACCCCTGTTGCTGCGCTCTCCTCCGTGGCTCTGAAGCTTCCCCCCTACGCCACCCGCAGTCTCCACCCGCGAAGGGCCTTCCTAGTGTGTGGAAACCTTTCCTCCTTCACAGCTCCCTCCCACTGGTGCAGGTCCCGTCCCTATTCTTTTGTCTCTGTTATTTCTTTTTTCTTTTGCCCTACCCAGGTATGTGGGGAGTTTCTGGCCTTTTGGGAGGTCTGAGGTCTTCTGCCAGCGTTCAGTAGGTGTTCTGTAGGAGTTGTTCCACATGTAGATGTATTTATGATGTATTTGTGCAGAGGAAGCTGATCTCCGCGTCTTACTCTTCTGCCATCTTGAAGCTCCTGAAGATGGGATTTTAAACATTTTAGTGAACTACATACCATGGCCAAAGGAAGTTACCACACCAATAACATATGCCAATGATATTTCACTGTATAATGCTTCCCAAATATCATTTGAGTAGTAATTGTCTTGATTCACATTGGCTGTTCCTAATAAAATAAGGTTTCTGGGGATAAGGATTTTACATTCTTTATAGGGATTATTTACTCTTAAAAATCTACTCATAACAATTTCATGAATTTTTAAATTTAATTTTGGTAGTAAAACGAGAATATGCAAATATTTTTCCTTTGACACTTATTATTTCCTAATATAAATAATAAAAATGACCAAATATATCAGTGCACTTTCCAAAATAAGTGAATCCTCTTTTTCACCTCAATCATGTCTTCATAGATTCACCCATCCCAATGACATTTGTCAGTATTTTTGACTTAAAATGAATATTATTTCCAGAAAACCATTTGTAATCTGTTTTGTGCCTCTACCATTTGTACCAATTCATTTAATTCTAAAATCAAATGCATATGCTTCAGAAATCTGAAGACTCACACAAAACAGATTTCTGAATTATAAAAAAATATTTCTGTTATTTTTATATGACAGTCATACATTCTCTTGATGCCAAAACGAATGCCAAATATAAGATTTAAGGTTGGTGAGTATGGTTAAATGTTGAAATAGATCTGATTTTTAAAACATCTGTTATGAATAACTCCAACTTAATTTGTTTTGCAGATTCTCAGTGTTTAATATCCCTCCCAATACTATATGTTCTGCCAGTACTGGTATGGTCAAATTATTGCACATTCAAATGCTGGACAAAGAATAGATCTTATTTCAAAAGTTTCCCCAATCTACTCTATAAGGCTGGAAAATCACATATGGATTCAAATTGTTGCAAAAGAAGCAATATTTACCATGAAGGGATAGTTTTGAAAGCAAAATACCTTTGTCACTAAAATACAAACTTTTTAATTTAAAATACTTAATGGTTTTGTTGTTGTTGTTGTTGTTAGTCTTCATAATATCTTCATGAGGTAGGAATGTGGCAATTTCAATAGTTTCATTTTTAGGATGAGGTTAGGGACACTCAAAGTTCAAACTAGGGATACAGAAACAGAATATGTGAAAAACATTTTTATTTTCACATTTCTGCTCTCATTATCAATTCTTTCCTTATAAATAACACATTTTTAGAGCATATTTTTGTATCTTATAATGAGCATATTGTTTCCTTATAGATTAATTATTAAAATGAATGAGATCCCCAGTAATACAAATCTTAAAATAAGGAAAGGTAATGTCAGTGACCATAGCCTTATTAATCTATAAATAAAAAGAGTTACACCTTTGAATACATTTAAAAAGCCTCTTTTTAAAGATAAATGAAGATGAGTTATTTTTATTCCAATACCGACCCTTAGGTTTCACACTCTCTTCTGGGATTACTAAACTATTTTATAACTTTATATGCATCTGCAAACAGAAAACACTACTGAAGTGAACCTCAAGTCATTTCACACTTCCGAAGAAGAAGACATTCAATATGTTAAAGAGAAGAAATATAATCATAACTACATCAATATTTTGTAAATGCATGGAACATCTTAAAAGTTGTCAAATACTATACAAGAACTGATAATTCAAGCTTTAAACTTTGAAGTAGAATATATATCAAGCCTTAGATAAGTATTTTCTTCTAGCGTCTAAATTCCTTGAGGGCAGAAACCCTCATTCTATACTGTATCTTCAATATCTTACTTCTCCCTTCTTATTGAGCTTTGAATGCTTTTGTTGACACTTACATTAATTGTGCACTTTAATTCTTCTTTAAAACACAAAAGAGTCTGTTTATGTAATTTTGTCCATTATTTTAAAGCACTGGAACTTTAGACATGAGTCACTATATTCCTGAGACCCAAGCTGAGATTGGACCCCTTGGAAGCTACTGACAGTACCATGGAGCTCTGACCAACGTGGAAGGAAGATTAAACACAGCACTGCCTATGAAACTAGGTTTTGAGGTCTGGACAATCAAGACAAAGTTTGACATACTCCATGAGGCACAGTTTATTGGAATATTTAACTAAAACAGGGTTCAAAACTTCAGAAGGATCAGTTCTGCTGATAGAGGTCCCACCAAGTTCAGATCTTCTTCTCATCTCCACCATCTCATGTTAATAAGAATCCTGCATGGTTTGTGTCTAAGCTCCCATGAACATTGATATTGACAACTAACCAGCACTTCTTCCTGTAGTCTCTACTGTCTTCTCTTGTTGATTCTACCCAGTGATTCTGAAGCAGGGTAACTGAGTAAATTTTGATGAATGGGTAAGAATGGAAGATGAAGATGTCAAGGAATTCATATAAGGATTTCAAATCATTGGGTTACAAATACATTTTTTATTTTATATGTAAACACATTCATATCATACAGCAAATATATAACAGCAAAAGTAGTGCCATGAGTTATCCTCAAAAATATGTCATAAATATGGAGAGTGATTCCATAATATTTGAATGGGGCATTGGCCTAAATCCTATAACCTTGCTCATATTAAAGAAAGAAAAATCTATTAATGAGTTAATTAATTGCCTAGGAAATCAGGCACCCTACTTTGGAAGTAAATGTTATTTCTTACAGAAAGTGATTTTTTAAAATCTACTTTCTTTAGTACTGCCTTAAATAGATCTTTATTTGAGATTATAACAAATAAAACATAATAATATAATAATCAGAAATGTTTTAAATACACACATAAATGCATAACACACACATATATACACGCACCACTTGCTAGCTCAGATGAATAACTTAATGAAATGTAAACATCATCCAGATATTTGGTGATGTATAGTATAGTATTCTGACAAATGTATAGTGGCTTATTTAGTCTCATGACAGAACAGAAAATATACTCATTGCTATTTATTAAAAACCTGGGTCTGTCTTTGCTTCACCCTAGTTTCTAGAAATATGCCTGGGGGAAATTCACAGGGAATGCCTATCCAACCTTATATTCTCATAACTTATGGACATCTTTGAGACATTTTCAAATCTATTACTAAGACATTTTCCTAAATTTGGATTGCCAGAAAAGTTTATGCCTCAGAATCTCAGGGGCTAGGATAGGGATAAAAGTTTGAGTATTTTTGCAAGAAAAGCAATCAGCATGGGAGAAAATTATTTATCCTAAGGGAGAAAGCCGGGGCAATAGTAGGAGAAAGAGATGTGGAGAGCACATGGAAACAGAGGGAAAAAAGAGACTCTTAACAGACTTTATAAATGAGAAATGTTGAAGAAAGAGAGTTGTCTCAGAAAATGTTTTAAGAAGTGCTGCTCTATGATACATTTTCTTACATATTCTATTTAGATGGGACATCTCATCTTATCTATCATCTTCTCTTGCCCTTGGACTAGGATTTACCTATTGGCTTCCCTGACTATCAGACCTTTGGATTACAACTGAATTATACCATTTGGATCCCCATCTTGCATAAGGTAGATCATGGGACTTCTCAGCCTCTATAACCACATGAGCCAGTTCCTCATAATAAATCACCTTATATATATATATATAGGTTTTATTGGTTCTATTTCTCTGGGGAAACCTGACTAATACACCATTTTTTTAAAAAGTACTTTTGATTTCATTTTAAAATGTAGTACTCAACTGTTTTGGAAGCTCTTTCAGAAATATTTAATAGTATTCCTTTCTCCATACTCTCCAAAATATTTGCTTTTAAAAAGACTGCTAAATATAAACAATATTTGTTAAATGATATAAAAAATGAATTAAAGAGCACATGTAGAGAAGTCAATACTTATACAAGAAGCATTAGAATCATTAAATTATTATTCCTCCATATATAATTAAACCATAACGACATTAGAATCCAGAAAAAAATTTACCACATTGGCAAATTTGGTACAAACTGATCTTCTATTCTCTAAACAACATTTTAGGAATTATACCCAGCTGTATTTTATATATATATATATGTGTGTATATATACACACACATATATATATATATATATATATATAACCTAAAGTATGTCTTTCCATCACTAACAAAAGAAATAAAAAAGATGTAACAATAAGCCAAGCTTAGGAACAAGTTTACAAATATAAGAGGCAAGGATTTGTACATAATTTCAAGTAAGACAGCAATAATCTGCTTTAGTTTTATTGATAAGGAATTAAGATAATTTCAAAAGAAAAATGTTGTTTTAGTCTGTTTTGGCTGTTATAACTAAAACACCATACACTGGGTGGCTTATAAACAATAGAAATTTATTTCTCACAGCTCAGGAGGCTGGGAAGTCTAAGATCAAAGTACCAGCAGATTCAATACCTGGCGAGAACCTACTTTCTGGTTCATAGATGGTGAATGTCTTTTAACTGTAAACTTACATGGCAGAAGAGGCAATGTAGCTCTTTGAGACCTCTTTTATAAGGGCACTAATTGCATTCATGAAGGCTCCACCCTCATAACATAATCACCTCACAATGGCCCCACCTCCAAATACCATCACATTGGGGATGAGATTTTAATATATGAATTCTGGTGGGAATAAAACATTCTGTCTGCAGCAAATGTCATGCATTGTACTTATCAGATAGCAATGTAAATTAGTCATCTCTTGGTTCTTATGCAAAATATCCTGTAAGATATGTATTAAGCAAATCAATTGAAATCTGTATTTGCTGCTTTTAAATGGTGACCCTCACTAATGATAAGCTTAAGTTATTTCAGTTATCAAGAAATGGTAAATTAACTCCTTTATAACTGGAAGACAAATCTTGAGTTTTGTCAGGGATGTTTAACTTCATATGAATTATGTAATTATCAAAAGTTCAACAGATCTTATGTTTAGACACTACTTTTGACATTTTAAATTTAATAATCAAAGACAAAAATTCATAGAAGGATCAGAGGTTGTCAGCAAAAATGACAGAGTAAGCAGATCCAAGCAATTGTCTTTCTACAGAAATACTGAAAAACCAAGCAAAAGTGGTCAGAATCAACTCTGTTAAAACTCTAGAAAAAAACTTACTAATTTGAAAAAAAACCCACCAAATTAAAATAAAATGCAATGTAAACAGCACACTTATCATCTGAAACCATGGAGGCCAGATGAGAATGGGATTAAATTTTTTAAAGTGCTGAAAGATAAAACTTTCAACCAAGAATTCTATATCCAACAGCAAAATTATTTTTCAAAGATGAAGGAGAAATTAAGACCATTTCCAAATAAACAAACATTGAGAGAGTTTGTTGCTAATAGACTTGTTTTTTTTGTTGTTGTTGTTGTTTTATTTTTTATTTTATTTATGAAATATTAAAGGGAATCCATCAAACTCAGATAAGAAAACACTAGACAGTAACTTAGAGCCATATGAAGAAATAAAGAACTTTGATAGTGGTAACTACATAGGAAAATATAAAATCCAACATGGCTTTAGTTTTGGTTTGCAACCACTCTTTTTGTTTTTTTACATAATTTAAAATAAAAGGCATAAAATAATTATAAATCTATGTTTGTTATGGACTGAATTTTGTTCCCCCCGAATTTATATGTACAAGCTTTAACCTCCAATGTGACTGTATTTGGAGATAGGGTCTTTAAAAAAGTAATTAAGGTTAAATAAGGTTATAAGAATGGGGTCCTAATCCAATGGGAATGGTGTCCTTATAAGAAGAAGAGATACTTGTCCTGCACTCACGCAGAGAAAGTCCACGTGAGGATACAGTGAGAAGGCAGCCATCTGTAAAGCAAAAAGAGTCGCCTCAGAAAAGCAAACCTGCTGCTACCTTGATCTTAGACTTCCAGTTTCTACAGTTGTTAGCAAATAAATTTCTATTGTTTAAACCAGCTGATCTGGGGTACTTTTTTATGATGGCCTTAACAAACGTATGCAATGTTAATGGGTGCACAGTGTATAAAGATGCAATTCGTGACAACAACAACATAAGGGAGTGTGGAACAAAGCTGTATAGGAACAGAATTTTGTATGCTATTGAAGCTAACTTGATATCATTTCAAACTACATTGTTGTAAACTCTTTATCAGTAATTAAATGTAAATGATTAAACTCTCCTACCAAAACACAGAAATGGACAGAATGAATTTTTTAAAAAAGATTCAACAATATGCTGTCTAAAAAGACTCACTTTATTTTTTTTTATATATTGTGATTTTTTTAACTTTTTGTATTGGCATTTTTAAAACTTTTTATTTTGAGATAACTATAGATTCAAAGGAAGTCACAAAGAAATACACAAGCAGGTCCTGTGCACCCTTCGCCCAGCCTTCCCATATGTTAACACCTTACAAAACTATTGTTCTATAGTGAAATACCAAAATCAGGAAACTCATAATACAAACCATAGAGCTTATTCAGATTTCACCAGTTATACATTCGTGTGTATATATGTTGCTCTATGCAATTTTATCACACGTGCAGCTTCAGGTAACCACCACCACAGTCAAGATACAGAAGTGTCCCATCACCATAAAACTCCCTTGTGTTACCCCTCCTTAGCCACATTCACGCCCAGTCCCCCCACATGAACACCCCCAACTTCTGGCAACCACTCCATTTCTATAATTATTATTTCACAAGTGTTTTATAAATGGAATAATATTGTATGTATCCTTTTGGAATTGTTTTTTTTTTTTTAATTCAGCATAATTTCCTTGAGGTTTATCCAAGTTGTATATGTCAGTAGTTCATTCCTTTTCATTGCTGAGTACCATTCTGTGGTATAGATGTTACCACAGTTTGTTTAACCATTCACCCATTGAAGGACATTTATGTAGTTTCCAGTTTGTGGCTATTAATAAATCTTCAGGGCTTCCCTGGTGACGCAGTGGTTGAGAATCTGCCTGCTAATGCAGGGGACATGGGTTCGAGCCCTAGTCTGGGAAGATCCCACATGCCACGGAGCAACTAGGCCCGTGAGCCACAACTACTGAGCCTGCGCGTCTGGAGCCTGTGCTCCGCAACAAGAGAGGCCACGATAGTGAGAAGCCCGCGCACCGCGATGAAGAGTGGCCCCCGCTTGCCACAACTAGAGAAAGCCCTTGCGCAGAAACAAAGACCCAACACAGCCAAAAATAAATAATAAAATAAATAAATAAATAAATTTAAAAATCCGTTGACCCTTTAAAAAAAAAATCTTCAATGAACATTCCCATCCAAGTTTCTTTTTTTTTTTTAATAGATCTTTATTGGAGTATAATTGCTTTACAATACTCTTAGTTTCTGTTGTACACTAAAGTGAATCAGCCATATGCATACATATGTCCCCATATCCCCTCCCTCTTGAGCCTCCCTCCCATCCTCCCTATCTCACCCCTCTAGGTCAATGCAAAGCACCAAGTTGATCTCCCTGTGCTATGCTGCTGCTTTCCACTAGCTAACTATTTTACATTCGGTAGTGTACATATGTCAATACTACTCTCACTTCGCCCCAGCTTCCGCCTCCCACCCCATGTCCTCAAGTCCATTCTCTATGTCTACCTCTTTATTCCTGCCCTGCAACTAGGTTCATCAGTACCATTTTTTTTTCTTTTTTAGATTCCATATATATGTGTTAACATATGGTATTTGTTTTTCTCTTTCTAACTTCACTCTGTATGACAGTCTCTAGGTCCATCCACCTCACTACAAATAACTCAATTTCGTTTCTTTTTATGGCTGAGTAACATTCCATTGTATATATGTGCCACATCTTCTTTATCCATTCATCTGTCGATGGACACTTAGGTTGCTTCCATGTCCTGGCTATTGTAAATAGAGCTGCAATGAACATTGTGGTACATGACTCTTTTTGAATTATGGTTTTCTCAGGGTATATGTCCAGTAGTGGGATTGCTGGGTTATATGGTAGCTCTATTTTTAGCTTTTTAAGGAATCTCCATACTGTTTTCCATAATGGTTGTATCAATTTACATTCGCACCAACAGTGCAGGAAGGTTCCTTTTTCACCACACCCTTTCCAGCATTTATTGTTTGTAGATTTTTTTTTCTTTTTTTCTTTTTGATGATGGCCATTGTGACTAGTGTGAGGTGATACCTCACTGTAGTTTTGATTTGCATTTCTCTAATAATTAGTGATGCTGAGCATCTTTTCATGTGCCTCTTGGCCATCTGTATGTCTTCCTTGGTGAAATGTCTATTTAGGTCTTCTGCCCAGTTTTTAATTGGATTGTTTGTGTTTTTGACATTCAGCTCAATGAGCTATTTCAAACTATACCACCATATTTTGGAGATTAATCCTTTGTCTGTTGTTTTGTTTGCAAATATTTTCTCCCATTCTGAGGGTTGTCTTTTTGTCTTGTTTATGGTTTCCTTTGCCATGCAAAAGCTTTTAAATTTAATCAAGTCCCATTTGCTTATTTTTGTTTTTATTTCTGTTACTCTAGGAGGTGGGTAAAAAAGATCTTGCTGTGGTTTATGTCAAAGTGTGTTTTTCCTATGTTGTCCTCAAAGAGTTTTATAGTGTCTGGTCTTACATTTAGGTCTTTAATCCAGTTGGAGTTTATTTTCCATATGGTGTTAGGTAGTGTTCTAATTTCATTCTTTTACATGTAGCTGTCCAGTTTTCCAAGCACCACTTGTTGAAGAGACTGTCTTTTCTCCATTGTATATTCTTGCCTCCTTTGTCATAAATTAGGTGACCATATGTGCATGAGTTTATCTCTGGGCATTCTATCCGGTACCATTGATCTATATTTCTGTTTTTGTGCCAGTACCATACTGTCTTGATTACTGTAGCTTTGTGGTATAGTTTGAAGTCAGGGAGCCTGATTCCTCCAACTCTGTTTTACTTTCTCAAGATTGCTTTGGCTATTCAGGGTCTTTTGTGTTTCCACACGAATTGCAAAATTTTTTGTTCTAATTCTGTGAAGAATGCCATTGGTAGTTTGATAGGGATTTCATTGAATCTGCAGATTGCTTTGTGTAGTATAGTCATTTTCACAATATTGTTTCTTGTTACCACAAAAATATCTGGTGACAAAGTATTTAATACAGTAGTGAACACAATTACAATTATACATCTTTTTGTTATTTCTCACCCTCCCAAAACATCTTCAAAATTTACTGAACTTTTTTCTTGATAAGAGCAGCTATCACTATTGTTCATACTAGTAAATAATTTAATCAATTTTTCACACTGAAATATCACTTCAAAGTAAAGATGACATTTTAGCAATGACTAAGAAAGAAATTGCATTAGAGTGGAAAATTATGCTATGGAGAGTGTTTTGAAAACATACATATGGAAATGTTACTGTCATTATGTGATCAATGCCAAAAACCACCTGTCTTACCTACAAGACTTTCATATCTGCACTCATTGGAAGTGAAAAAATACCTTTCAAATAAAGATTTTCAGTGAATTTAAAGCCATTTAAAAAAAATATTGACACAGAACACTTCCTGAAATTTGCATGAATATTACTGAGTTGAAGAAAAACATTTACCTAAGTCATGGATAGGATTGAACGGCGAATATCAGTATTTATTACTAAGAGTAGACTCTTTGCACTTACAGCAACTGACATGAAGTATCAAGATAAATTAAATGTAGAACCATATTTTTTATAACAACTAGTAAAGTCAAAAATTTTGAAATTATGAATATATTTCTATCATATGTCTCTCACTGACAATATTGTTAATATTTTTATATTTTAGAGAGACCAAATACCAATACAATAGGAAGGAGGTGACATCAGCAAGGTGGCAGAATAAGAAGACCTAGCCCTCATTCCTCCTCAGAAACACTGATATAACAATCATATTTGGACCAAAAAACCTTCAGGTGAAATCCAGAATAGAGTTATGAAGTTGCAGCAATCTCAGAAGGACATAAGGCTGAATTAACCCCTCCCCCAAACCAGTTAGCTCAGTGCCAAAAAGATTGTTTTGGCCTATGACTTCCCCCTCAGGGAGAAAGGAGGGTGAAGTGAAAGCCTGGCTGCCTGACCTCCTGGCCTTGTGGTGTGCTCCTCTGAAGGGTTGATTTCTATCTATCTCATCTCATCCTAAGCACTGAAAGATTAACACAGCCTAGATGCCTGAAACAGCTAGGAACAAAGGAAAGGGGTAGATATACCCATACAGCAAACACTGCTCTGTGCGATTAGGAAAAGCTGCAGAATTGAGGCTCTTCCTTTTAGAGGAAGGGAGAAAGCAAAGTGAGCATTGTCCCAGGCTTTCATTGTGTTCCTTGAGGGGTCAGTTTTGATTTCACCTCATAGCAAGTGCTTAAGGACTGGCATACCCTGGGCACTTGGGACAGCTAGCAACAAAGGAAAGGAAACAGGTGTTCTCCTACAACTGGCACTGCTCTCTGAGACTGGGAAAAGATGCTATTTTTTCAAATGAGCAAGCACCAGTGCAACTCTATGAGGAACATGAAGAATCAAGAAAATATGCCACAATCAAAAGAAAAAAAATATATATCTCCAGTGACTGACCTCCCCCAAAATCTCCAATAACTGACTCTGAATAAATGGAGATTTATGAATTACATTATAAAAAATTCAAATTAGTCACCTAACAGTAGCCCAGTGAGTTATAAGAGAACACTGATAGACAATTAAATGAAATCAGGAAAATGATACATGAACAAAATGAGAATACCAACAAAGAGATGTAAATTATTATAAAGAACCAAACAGAAATATTAGAGCCAAAAAATTCAATAATTGAACTGAAAATTTTACTTCAGGAGTTCAATAACAGACTGGAACAAGCAGAAGAATGAATCAGCAAGCATGAAGACAGGTCATTTGAAATTACCTAGTCAGAGGAGGAAAAAGAAAAAATATAATAAAAAAAATTTTAACAAAGCCTAAAGGGTTTATGGGATTAATCAAGAGAACTAATATACACATTATAGGACTCCTAGAAGGAAAAGAGAGAAAGAGAAAGGGAAAGTCTATTTAAAGAAATAATAGATGGACACTTTTCAAATCTGGGAAGGGAAATAAACATCCAGATTCATGAAGCTCAAATAGACTAAATTTAAAGAGGTGTCCTTGAAAACACATTAAATCAAATTGTCAAAAACCAAAGAGAAGGAAATTTTTTAAGCAGCAAGAGAAAAGTGACATTGTATACAAGAGAGCCCAAGCTTGTATACAAGACATTGTATACAAGACATTGTATACAAGAGAGCCCAAGCTTATCAGCAGATTTCACAGCACAAACTTTGCAGGCCAGGAGAAAATGGAATGATATATTCAAAGTGCTGAAAGAAAAACTGCCAACCAAAGTTACTATACCCAAAAAAGTTGTTCTTCAGAAATGCAAAATAGATAAAGACTTTCCCAGATGAACAAAAGCTGAGGGAATTCATTACCACTAGACCTGCCTAACATGAAATACTAGGGAGTTCTCCAAGTTGAAACAAATAACATTACTTATTAACATGAAAACATATGAAAGAATAAACTGACTGGTAAAGTGTATAATTAATTCATAATGCTCTAATATTTTAATGGTGCCACTTAAATCACTTTTAACCTTAGTATAAAAGTTAAAAGAAAAATGATTAAGAATAACTATAGGGACTTCCCTGGTGGTCCAGTGACTAAGACTCTATGTTTCCAATGCAGGGGGTCTGGGTTCAAACCCTGGTCAAGGAACTAGATCTCACATGCTGCAACTAAGAGTTCACATGCTGCAACTAAGAGTTCACATGCTGCAACTAAAGATCCCGCATGCCGCAACTAAGACCCAATGCAGCCAAATAAATAAATAAATATTTTTAAAAAAAGAAAAACTATAACAACAAGAACTAGTTAATGGATGCACAATATAAAAATATGCAAATAGTGACATCAATAACATAAAGTATGTTTGGGGAATAAAAATTTGGAGTTTTGTATGTGAGTAAAATTAAGTTGCTATTGATTTTAAAAAAGACTGTTCTAAATATAAGATGATTTATGTAACTCCCATGTGTAATATTGTGATTTATAACAAAAAAACATATATTTCGTCTTCATCCCCATTTCTGGCACAGGGCTCCTAAATATCTTGGAATTTCCTAAGGGATAAGTACCATAAAGGTGTCTTTTGCTATGTTCATGAGGCGACTTTTGGAACTCACTTAAGGATGGGGCTGGTTGCCAGTGGAGACAATCAAGTGATTTAAGGGTTGGAACTTTTAGTCCCACCCCTAACCTGCAGAGATGGGGAGAGGCTGAAGGTTGAGTTCAATCACCAATGGCCAATGATTTAATCAACCATGTCTATGTAATGAAGCTCCATAAAAACCCAAAAGGACAAGGTGTTCAGAGCTTCCAGGTTGGTGAACATGTGGAGAACCTGGGAAAGTGGTACATCCAGATAGGGCATGAAAGCTTCACACTCTTTCCCCATACCTTGTGCACCTCCTCCATTGCTGTTCCTGAGTATTATCATTTTATAATAAGCCAGTGATCCAGTAAACAATATGTTTCTGTAAGTTCTGTGAGCCTCTCTAGCAAATTAATTAAACCCAAGGAGGGGGGTCACTGGAACCCTCAATCTATAGCCTGATATCAGAAGCATAGGTGATAACCTGGAGTTATGACTAGCATCTCAACTGGCATAAGGGAGGGGGCAGTCTTGTAGGACTCAGCTCTTAACCTGTGGAATTTGATGCAATCTCTGGGTAAATAGTGCCAAAATTAAGTTGAATTTTAGAACTTTTAGCTGGTGTCAGAGAATTGCGACACACACAGACACACTGGAGTTGAGTCTAGAACCTCTTTACATGGTAATCACAAAGAAAAAACTTACAGTAAATACACAAAAGATTGATAGAAAAAATCAAAGCATATCACTACAAAAACATTACCAAATCACAAATGAAGACAGTAAGGAGTGGAAGAAAGGAACAAAAGAACTACAAAACAGACATAAAGCAATAAACAAAATGTCAATAGTTAGTCCTTAGCTATCAATAATTACTTTAAATATAAATGAATTAGATGCCCTAATCAAAAGACATAAAGTAGTAGCATGGCTAAAAAACAAGATTCAACCAAATGCTGTATACAAAAGACTCACTTTAGATTTAAGGACACACATAGGCTAAAGGTAAGGTATGGAAAAAGATATTCCATGCAAATGGTAATCTAAAGAGAACAGGGGTTGAGCTTCCCTGGTGGTACAGTGGTTGAGAATCTGCCTGCTAATGCAGGGGATACGGGTTCAAGCCCTGGTCTGGGAAGATCCCACATGCCACGGAGCAACTCGGCCTGTGAGCCACAACTACTGAGCCTCCGCGTCTGGAGCCTGTGCTCTGCAACAAGAGAGGCCACGATAGTGAGAGGCCCGTGCACTGCGATGAAGAGTGGCCCCCGCTTGCCACAACTAGAGAAAGCCCTCGCACAGAAACGAACACCCAACATAGCCAAAAATAAATAAATAAATTAATTAATTAATTAATTAAAAAAAAAAGAGAGAACAGGGGTGGCTGTACTTATATCAAACAAAGTAGATTTTAAGTCAAAAACTGTCACAAGAAACAAAGAAGATCATTATATAATGATAACAGAGTCAATTCATTGGGAAAATATAACAATTATAAGTATATATGCACCCAATATCAGAGCAACTAAATATATAAAGTAAATGTTAAAGGAACCGAAGGAAGAAATAAACAGTAATATAATAATAGTATTATTATTGTATTATTTTCAATGCATTATTATTAATGTATTATTGTATTGTAATAGAATTATATATATTATTGAACAAGACTTCACTATTTCACACTCAACAATGTATAGATCATACAGAAAAAAAATCAACAAGGAAATTGCAGACTTCAGCAACATGATAGATCAAATGAACCTAACACATATGCAGATCATTCCACCCAACAAGAGCATAATACACATTTTCCTCAAGTGCACACAGAACATTTTCCAGGAAAGATCACATGTTAGCTCACAAAATAAGTCTTAAAAAGTTTAAGAAGATGGAAATCATATCAAGTATTTTTTCCAACCACAATGGCATGAAACTAGAAATCAGTAACAGAAGGAAAATTGGAAAAATCACAAATATGTGGAAATTAACACATTCCTGAAAAATCAATGGGTCAAAGAAAATATCAAAAAGGAAACTAAAAATATTTTGAGACAAATTAAGATGAAAACACAACAGCAAAAGTAACTGAGAGAAGTTTATAATGCTAAATGCTTACATTAAGAAAGAAAAAAGATCTTAAGTAAACAATTTAACTTTACACTTCAATGGACTAGAAAAAGAACAAATTAAGCCCAAAGTTAGTAAAAGGAAAGAAATAATAAAGATTAGAGCAGAAATAAATGAAATACAGACTAGAAAGACATTAGAAAAAATAAATGAAACTAAGAAAAAACTCAAATAAGTAAAATTATAAATAAAAGAGGAGAAGTTACAATTGATGCCACAAATATATATGGAATAATAAAAGAACACTGTGAATAATTATATGCCAACAAACTGGATAACCTAGAAGGAATTGATAAATTCCTAGAAACATACAACCTACTATGACTGAATCTTGACATAGGAAATATGAACAGATCAATAAAAAGTAAGGAGATTGAATCAGTACAGTAAGTCCCCTACATATCAACCTTCAAGTTGCAAACTTTCAATGATGCGAACATGTGTTCACATGTCCAATCACATTAAGTTATTTCACGTGTCTGGCATACATTGTCACGTGCCTGCATTCTCTACAAGTGGTTGTGCTTTTGTGTACTTTACTGTACAGTACTGTATAGAGAACAGTAGTACAGTGTCTTTGTTTTAAGCCCAGGATGTCCAGAAGCAAGCATAAAAGCAATGGTGATGTCGCTGGTCCTGCTAAGAAGCACCAAGCGATAACGATGGAAACAAAAGTGAAAATAACTGAGAAAGTGGAGCGAGGCGAAAAGATGGTAGACGTCACTCATTCTTATAACGTGAATCGTTCAACCATTGGCACGATTCTAAAGAACAAGCACAAGATCATGGAACATTTGAAATCTGCTGTGCCCATGATGTCGACAATAATATTGAAGAAGCGTGGAAAAGTGATGAAGGAGATGGAGAAACTTCTCAGTGTGTGGAGGCAGGATCAGTATCATCGTCAAGTCCTGCTCAGCTTAATGTTGATTCAAGAGAAAGTTAAAAGCCTTTATGAAGACTTGAAGAAGAAACTCGGTGAAGAATCAGAGGGCACATCTTTTAATGCCAGTCATGGCTAATTTCATCGGTTCAAGGCTAGAGCCAACCTGCACAACATAAAAGTAAGTGACGAGGCAGTGAGTGCGGATACATAGCTGCCCAGGATCTTCCTGAAATGCTTTGAGAAATTACAGTAACTGAAAACTGAAGCGATTCACAATGCAGGAAATGGCAAGGAGATTTTCTTTGAGAAGGCACTGTTAGTTTTTGAGGCACAGGACCCAAACGTACAATGGTATATGAAGGTTACAGCAGCCGTTCAGAATGCAATCCAGTGCTACCGTGTCATCTATCACGAGAAAAAAAGAGCTACTCCCCAGACATCACTTGATCATTTTTTCAAAAGGGTTGATAGAACTGAATCCAGCAAGGAACCAGAACCTGTGCCATCAATGTCAGACGTGAGTGAAATTGCAGCTTGTCCTCCATCTCCTATTGCTGAGGATCCTTCAGCTCTACCGTCTCCCACCTCCCCTCCCTCCTCCAGTCAGTAACTCTTCTTGCCTGTTCACTTGATGCCAGCCCCTTTATGCCACAAAACTAAGTAAAAAGCCAGGCTGAACACCACACCCCCGAGGTCTCTTTTTTTTTTTTTTTTTTAATAGATACTGGTAGGTTTAGATAACTAAACATTTGGGCTGCTTTTTTTTTTTTTTTCTCTTCATGCACTTTAAATTCCCATTCTTATATTTTAAATCTATCAATAGAGAACTAGGCTCCCACCCTCGACCCCAAATAGAAGCAAACCCCAGGCTTACACACTCTTCCTGTGACCTCCCTAAGTGGCACAAGGTGTGGCATGTAATATCCAGAACTTGTAAGTAATAAACATTTTTTTCCTCAAATTTCCAATAACCAAATAAATGGTTATTGCTGAGAGTGTTTGCAATCATACTAAGAACCACAAGGGCCTACAGAATAGGAGGAAATATTTTCAAACTGTATATCTGACAAGGAATTAATTCCCAACACATATATGGAACTCTTCCTACAACTCAATGGCAAAAAAACAAATATCCTTATCTAAAATTTGACAAAGGACTTGAATGGATATTTCTTAAAAGAAGATATACAATGGCCATCAGGTATAGAAATGGTGCTCAACATCACTAATCATTAGAGAAGTGCAAATCAAAACCACAATGAGATGTCACCTCATGCTTGTTAGGATGGCTATTATCAGAAAAGAAAAAAAAATGATAAGAAGTGTCGGCAAGGATGTGGAGAAATTTAAACTCTTGTACACTATTGGTGAAAATGTAAAATTGTTCAGCCACTATGGAAAATAGTACGGAGGTTCCTCAAAAGATTAAAAATAGAACTATCATATGATCTAGCAATTTCTCTTCTTAGAATATATCCAAAGGACTTCAAATTAGAATTTCAAAGAGATGCCTCTTATGTTCATTGCTGCATTACTCACAATAGCCAAGGTGTAAAAACAACACAGAAGTCCATTGACAGATGAATAGATAAAGAAAATGTGATATATACATACAATGGAATATAATTCAGCATTAACAAAAGAAAGATATCCTACTATTTGGACAACATGGGTGAACCTAAAAGACATTATGGTAAGTGAAATAAATCAGTCATAGAAGGAAAAATACTGCATGATTCCACTTATGTGAGGTATCTGAAATGATCAAACTTATAGAAGCAGAGAATAGAATGGTGATTGACAGGAACTGGGGAAACAGGGCAAGGGGGAGTTGTTGTTCAATGGGTATAACATTACAACTATATGAGATAAGTTCTAGAGATCTCCTGGATAACATAGTGCCTTTAGTTACCATCATGGTTTTGTGCATCTAACTTGTTGAGAGGGTAGATCTCATGTTGCGTTCTAGCCACACACACACACACACACACACCCCAAAACAAAAGGATGCAAGAACTATTTTGGAGGTTATGGTTATATTAAACATGTGCAATTTTTTTAATATTAAGTATACCTCCAATAAAGCTGAAAAAAATATAAGAAGGAAATTTATCATTAAGAAATAATAATAAATAAGATTTACTCTACATTTAGTCTATTTCAATCTATTTTTTCCAAATTTAATTTTTACATATTTTAATATATTTAATACGGAATACATAAGTATATACTAAGACTTATATACGCATAATGTTTATACACACGTATATACACTAGTATGGCTCAGCAAAGTTCAATTTCTAAGCAGTCACTCGGCTGAGTGCACTCCCCACAACTTGGAGAATGAGTGTGTCTCAGTCCTAAAGGGGTTACCTATGTGATGCACTATAGCATCTTCTACAACCCATCTCTTGAGCAGCTTAAATGTATTTTCTTTATATAAGTTCTAGAAAGAGCTCCTCCAGGACTTTTAACATTTTAAGTATGTTTTATTAGGGAAAACTACTGTGCTGCACCTTGTCTCAGGTTGGAATTCATTTTCTTCTTTCGTTATTACCCATTTTGCTGAACTAGGTGGCTTACCTGGTGTCATAATCCAGACACTCATCCCTGTGGGTTCTGATCCCCTTAGCATCATGCCCTTCTTAGGCCATGGTTGATATGCTTGTCTATTCGTAACAGAGATAGAGCAAAGGGGTGCCAAGAGACAGTCTAGTGGATCGCCTGATGTCAAATATATTCTTCCTTCCCCACTGCATAGCAGCAGCCCTACCTTCTCTTAATAAGCAGAATCAATTTATCCCTGACAAAATGGTAACCCTTTTCTTACCTTCTGGTCTCTTAGGAGGAGGAGACAGAAGTGACATGGCAGGAGCTGTAGTTTAGTTTATGGGACTTTTGCTGTGAACCTTGTTGGAAGCAGTGCCTCTCTGGAAACTAGGGTATCTAATCCTAACCCTCAGGGTTATCAGGCCAGGAAGCACAAATTCCCAGGTAGGTTCCTGTACGGTAAGTGGTAATTGGAGTGGTAATGGTAAGTGGAACCATTTCTACTTTTGCCCTTAGTTTCCATTCCATACCCAAGTATTCTACCTACAAGTAACACAGAATTATATACTAGTTGTTGACTTAGTGTATATAATGTGTTTTTTTGTTTGTTTGTTTTTTTAATGAAAGCGTCTTTATTTATTATTTATTTATTTATTTATTTATGGCTGTGTTGGGTCTTCGTTTCTGTGCGAGGGCTTTCTCTAGTTGCGGCAAGCGGGGGCCACTCTTCATCGCAGTGCACGGGCCTCTCATTATCGCGGCCTCTCTTGTTGCGGAGCACGAGCTCCAGACGCGCAGGCTCAGTAGTTGTGGCTCACGGGCCTAGTTGCTCCGCGGCATGTGGGATCTTCCCAGACCAGGGCTCGAACCCGTGTCCCCTGCATTGGCAGGCAGATTCTCAACCACTGCGCCACCAGGGAAGCCCTATAATGTGTTTTTAAAGATGGTGCTCAATCCATGCAGAGTAGCATCTCCAAGTTGGTTCCTCAGTTGTTACCTTCAAAAGACTATACTCCATCACTCTCTCAAGCCAGCGACCTCTGAGTAATGCAACATAATAGAACTAGTGGATTCCATTACTACGCATTCATTGCTATACTTCCTTTGCTGCTATAAAATGAATTCCTTTTACATTTCTGTTGTAATGTTACATATACTTTGTTGGCAGATCAAACACTCCATAATCTAGCTGAGGCCATGTAGGCAGGAAAGACAAACTCATATCTATGGATATGATTTAACACAGTCAAGATGAATCACTGCCACTCCCACAGTGGAAGGGGTACAGTATTATCAACTTATCACCAAGTGGCTGGTTGGTTTTCTTGAAAGAAAATTTTATATCGGAGGCTCAGCATTGACCATGCTTTTGATTGGATATCATCAATGACAGTAATTTTATCTGTATTTGTGGTATAAGAGCTATTATAGTAGGAAAAGCTAAGTCAAAGACTCCAAAACTAACACTCTCCCAGTCAAGATTGTAAAACAAAAACACTACATCACGGCAGTGGGGGTGAAGTGGTGGCAGTTATTTGAGCCACCCTTAAAGACATAAAGGATGTAATCAGATCCTGGAGGAGAATACAAATTCACCCACTCTCGCAGCTCCTGTTTAAGATGTGACATTTTTATGACAGCAGATTAACATGGTCTCAGATACATGGTATGCAGTCATTGATCTGGTGAATCCATTCTTTCCATCCCTATCAGGAAAGAGGATTAGAAACATTTCAAATTCATTTGGGACAGAAAGTAGTATATATTAATAGCTCCAGGGATATGTTAACTCTCCTGCCTTCTGTCATAATATAGCCAGAGGATCTTGTACCATCTGACCATTCTGCTGAATATCACACTGGTCCCCTATATTGATGACATCATGTTGAACGAAATGACCACAATGTGCTACAGAAGATAGGAGATAAAACATACGAAGATTCAGGACCTGCCCTTTCAGTGAAGATTTTAGGAATCCAGTTGTCTGTTTCATGTCTAGACATGTCCTCCAAAGTAAAAAATATATATATTGCATCTTACATCTTCCACCACTAAAAAGGAAGGATAACATTTGGTAGACCTCTTAAAGTTTTAGAGGTAGCATATTTCACACTTATGAATGCTGTTCTGGTCTATTTACTGGGTGATACAAAAGACTGCTAGTTTTGGATAGGGCTTAGAGTAGGAACATTATCTTCGGTAAATCTAGGCTGCAGAGCAAGCAGCACAAGTACCCAGAAGTCCTTGTGGTTTTAGAATATCAGTGAAAGGAACACCAAATTAATTAGATAAATGATTTGCCCAGATGGCAAAGGCCAACATCTATGATTGGCTACCCCAGTGTTGGCACAAGGAACACAATAACAGAAGCGCTACAATAACAGAAATGGAGGCCATGCATAGGTCTAATAGTATGGGCTCCCACTAACATGGGCCAGCTGAAGATGACACGGAACCGGTGCCTGAGGACGACAAGGCAGCTGCTGCAGAAGATCTGGATGAAGCCAACTGGCCACCGCCAGAGTGAGCAGCAGGGCTTCAGGGAATGGCCAAGAACTGGACAGTCCTGGAGGCTGACGACCCAAACACTGAAACCTAACCCTCCCCTTACTCCATACAAAAAAATCAAAAAGAAAAAAATACAGATAAAATTACCAACACTGACGATATCCAGTCAAAAGCATGGTCAATGCTGAACTTCCAATATAAAATTATCTTTCAAGGAAACTAACCAGCCATTTGGTGACAAGTTGATTACATTGTACCCCTTCCACTATGGGAGCTCCTGACTGTACAAGGTCTTGCAGTCACTTCAACAGGGTATCATCTCTTTCCTCTTTTAGCAGGGCCAGCACTTCCTGACTTGGTCAAAAGAGTTATGTTGTGGTGCAAAGCAGTGTGCGTGTTTTCTTGAAAGAGGAGATCTCTGCATCATCTTCAAGAGAAGAGGTACGCTAGAGTAGAACATAACAGACTGAGAAAATTCTATATACCCAAAGGTTCAGAGGAACCTGAGGATTCAAGATTTTCTGAAACATTGAGTCAGAGATACTAATCCTATGTCACAAGACCTCACATTTCTCCAGTCAGGGCTCTGGTTGGTATACCAGACTCTCCCAGGTTGAATATTCAACTTCCTCTAGAACTCAGTTATAATTATGTGCTGGACCTGATGCTCAGTTTTTTCTGCAATACACTTGCAAAAAATGAAAGAACTTTATTGACTACCAAAGTGGCCTTCTGGCTTTTGTACATAGACTTTATTTGGTGACTAATCATCTCATACTTCAAATTTCCTTTTATTTCTCTCGCATAACAATTACCTTCATTAGCAGTCATTCAATTTCATAATTCTTATTTCCCTTGAACTTCCGATGTGTCTGAGATATTGCATCTGCTAGTGTATTTGCTTCCATCAGTATCCCATCCCAGTTTATCACAAATGAAAGTTTTAACAATTGCACATTTACATGACACCAGGGGTTAATCATGCTTTATCTTCCACCAGTAATGGGGTCTTCCTGCCAAATGACCAATTGATGATTCAACTCCAATATCCCATTATAGTTCCTGCTTCCTTGAACCACTTCTGACATTGGGCCTCTTAGGTAAGGTTTCCAGGAAACAGATTTAAATAGAGATTTGCTTGTACAATGTTCATTGAAGGCTGCCTTCAAGATAAACACCTATAGAAGAGTGAAGAAAGCAAGACGGGCTAACAGAGTTGTTAAACTGCAATCCAGGGAGCTTTGGAGCTGGCTGGACCTTAAAAATTGCTTGGAATTGGGAGAGTGTGTTATTTACACTTCGGCTGCATCATTGGATACAGGTTGTCACTGGGAAGAAGGAGCTCTTTTCTGGGTGTTAGACTGGCAGAAATCTTGCAAAGGGCATGTGATTTTTCATAGGGGATCCAATAAGGCCTCATTCTGGATCCTTAGGGTCTTGGAAATCCCAAATGATATAGAAGTTGTATGTATCTTCCTTTTGGTGTTTTTGATTTCTCAGGTGTAACAGAAGAGGAAATGTATCATTAGTATTATCATTATTATTATATCCTTATTATTATCATTATTTTAGAAATTTCAAAGGCAAAATATCAAAATCAGTCTCCAATGATATCAGCATTCCTTGTAACATGTTGGCATTTATTTGTTCAACTCCCATGAAAACATTAGCCTATTATAGTTTCCCTAAATGTACATATCATAATTCTTTTTAGAGAATCATAAAAACCATTTACTGATAACTCAGACACAAATGCAGATTTGAGGTATTCAAAAATATTTCATACTGAGAAATGTTACCAGTTTTTAAATGTTCTTTTCTCTGTTGCTTTTTTCTATGTATAAGAAAATGAAAGCCTCAATGATTGTCAAGGTGGTAGGCAGAGAAACTGAGTGGGAAACTTCATAATGGAACTCATATTTCCCACTTCCTGCCTACATGTTCCAATAACTGGATTTCCTTGGTTTCCACTATATCTTTATAAGCATTAAATTCATTTAAAAAATACAAATTACCCCAAGATTTTAAGATAAACACATTCAGTCATTCTGACAATATTTGAAATTAAAGTTATTGGTTGTTAGTTCTGTAAGTCTACTCTTTTATGTTGTTTAAATAGAATGATTTTAAATGCGTGTAATGAAGAAAATTAAATGACTCCCATTTATTTTTGGATTGTTAATGAGAATAAATTTTATATAAAATATGATTATTATCCTCATTTCTTTTTGGCTAGATGTTCTGTTCATCTCTATTCATTTTTACTGAAGTTTCAGGTATTATCAAAAGCTTGTCAACATTCATTGAATATTTACTGTATTTCTAGCACTGTTTTATGTACTTGACACAGAATAACTCATTTTCCTAATTCTTCTATAAGGTAGATACTACAGTATCCCCATTTTTCAGGTGAAGAACAGGACAGAGAAATTAGAGGACTTGCCTGAGTCGTGCACCTTGAACTAGGAATATTGTTATTTCATCTGTGCAAAGCACTGACTGATTCTCATCTTGGAGTCTCTGCTCAAATGTCACTTCCTCAAAAAGACATTTCCTGGTCATGCTGTCTATTTTGGGTTCTACAACATATTGATACTTCACAGAAATTATCATAATCAGGAGTTATCGTCCACTTGTGTTTACTAGTCTGTTTTTGATATTTTCAATGAGATTGCAAGCTTCATGAAGGGAGAAACTTTCCCCATCTGCTGCTGTGTCATGAATGTCCATCACTGAGTAGGGAGCTCATTAAATATTTCACGAATGCATGAATAAACACTCCATTGTAATAGCATGTGAAGTAAGTCTCCATCATACTTCCTCAAGTAAAACAACTTTTCTCTTCTTCCAGATAAACTTCAGGATCATATTGTTCAAGTTTGATTGAAATTGTAGTATTCAATAAATCTTAAATTAATTTAGCATGTATAGATTTCTTTTGCAAAATTCATTTTTTTAATCTAAATAATAATATAGTACGTCTTTAACTCAAGCTTTATTTTTCCTGCCTTTCAGATGTTGTTTTGTTTTCTTCATAGAGCCTTCTCCTATTTATCAACATGTCCACCCCTTGGGGTTTATTATTGTCATGATCCGATAGTAAGGGTTGTACTAGTAGTAGCCTCTTGGTGGTGGTGTTAAGAGAAGTAGGAGTAGGAACAGAACAGGAACAAGAGTCCTAAGAGTTTGAATTAGTGTAGCAGTGGTAGGAATTGTTGCCATGTGAATGGGATTTTCTCTCAATTCCATACAGAACTTTTGTCAATACAGAACTGCTTTATGAATTCTAATGTTTTTTCATCTAATATCTTAGGTTTTCTGAGGATATGAAATCCACAGCTTATTCATATCTGGAGGATAGTAAAACCACCAACAAGTTTAGACAAATAATAGTGATAACAAATGTAGACAGGTTTGCGATGCAGGCAGGAAAGACAACATGAGATACATCTTGGGAAAAAAAATGCACACAATTTGTGTACCTCTCATGCAAAAATAAGCCTAGATTTTCCAATTAGAAACAAAACTTAGACAACAAAAAAGCAAGTGAAATATAATAATGAAGTAAATGAAGATGAATTTTTAAAACACAAGGAAAATAATACCTTTCTCTTAGGGTTTTATATACTAAATAAATATGTTATAATTAGATTGTCAGTTACTGTATTTTCTCACAAATCTGAGGATATTTCTGGTGTGCAGAATAATATTTGATCCCAAGTTTATTCCCTGGAGCAGAGACAACTTTCGCAATTGTCAGAGTGATTTCCTAGAGTTGCAATTGTGAAATGCAGATATTGCAAACCTGGAGAAAGTTTCACACTATAGAGAAAACAGACAGATTTTTGGTACAATCAATCCACAAATATTAAAAAACCACTTTAGGTATTTATAAGGAATATATAGGGAGAGTTGAGAGAACTTTGAATAGCTAGAGAAAGGGTTTCTGGAAAATATTTAGTAAGATCATTCAAATTGTATGCTTAAATGCACACTGAAGATAGGGAGAATGAAAATTTTATTTAAATGCATAATATCAGTGTAACTGATAGTATGTTGTAAAGATAATAAAAATAAAAAAGAATGAATCTGAAAAAGAGCTGAAAGTGTGCATAAGCAAGGTCTTTGACATTTAGTTTATAATTTTGTATTTATAAGCTCCATTTTTCAGAATATTATATTTCATTATTTCACACCTACTTCATCTGTATATATTTCCATAATGAAATTCTGCTTAATTTTAAAAAAAGTAATATTTAATCTTTAAAAAAACTTCTCATGCAGAAAGGATATATTTAGCTTACACTTTCAGGGTAAAAATGTTATTTCTGCCTTGCAAATTGGTTCATCTGTACCATGTTTCTAGATTCCACATATAGTAGAGAGCAAACATATGGACACTAAGGGGGGAAAGTGTGTGTGTGGGGGAGGGATGAAATGGGAGATTGGGATTGACATATATACACTAATATGTATAAAATAGATAACTAATAAGAACCTGCTGTATTAAAAAAAAAAGAGTGATTAACTGTACATAAAATAATTCGCCTTTGGTAAAGCAAAAAAAAAAATGTTATTATACCTATCTACATATTAGAAATACATCAACAAAATCAACTCTCTTCTCTTTCTCTTAGACACACATACACACACAGAAATAGCAAGCATATAGGTTTTTCATCCTGAAAAGTACAGATTTAAAAGACCAGGTTGGGGGCTTCCCTGGTGGTGCAGTGATTAAGAATCTGCCTGCCAATGCAAGGGACATGGGTTCAAGCCCTGGCCCAGGAAGATCCCACATGCTGCGGAGCAACTAAGCCCGTGCACCACAACTACTGAGCCTGAGCTCTAGAGCCCGCTAAGCCACAACCACTGAAGCCTGCGTGCCTACAGTCCATGCTCTGCAACAAGAGAAGCCACGACAATGAGAAGCCCGCGAACCGCAATGAAGAGTACCTCTGCTCACCGCAACTAGAGAAAGCCCGCGCACAGCAACGAAGACCCAACACAGCCAAAAATTTAAAACTAAATAAATAAATAAATTTATAAAAATAAATAAAGACCAGGTTGTTTCACAGCAGATTAATATTTAGAGATTACACAGGTGATTGTTTTCTAAAAGACAAATTCTACATTTTGGATAGTTTCAGCAAAAGTGATTGTGTTTTTTTAAATCTGTCCACAGAATGTCCTTAGGTGTGATAATACTAAATATTGTAGCATATGGAAAAAAGACAATTTGTGCTGCATTTCCTGGAAATGAAAATGACCTTTCCACTGGAATAGCAAGGTACTGTCATTCCAAATTTTTTACAAGCTTCTTCAGAAACTTTATAATAGAACAGAATCCATGGTACTCAGGAGACCTTTCTGCTGAACTGTACTCCAATATCTACATATGTTTTCCATGCATTCATATTAGCATTCAAATGTATAGCTCAGAATATATCTAAAATAATTTACTTAATATGTGTATGTAATCTGTTTATCTATATCTATGTTCACATCACCCCACTAGAATAAATGCTCCCTAATTGCAAGAACTCACAGAAGTCAAACAATATAAAATTACTAAGTGCTATGCACCATGGAAGTGATCATTAACTCTCCGTAGATGCAATAATAATTCTTCAGAATTATAAAGGTAACTTAAGATTTTCAGATGACTGTTACTTAAGAAGCAGCTGTGATTAGCTTGTCACTTTGAAAATGGTGTAGGAGGAACACCCTCTGTGTAACTCAGCTATAATATTTCAGGTGAACTATTTTCCCTAGAAAGGGAACTGGAGGATTCCAAAGAAACAAGAGCAAAATTTGGTCAGGATAATGTAACACGATGAACAAACTTGAATTTAGCAAAATACGTCTTTTCAACAGATAGGAATCTGAATAAAGGTTTTGTTTTATTCTACCACTTATTCAAACAAATGAAAATATTTTAAATGCCGATTTAAAATGAAAACGTTTATCATCTCCATAAACTCCAAAAATGTGCTCCAATAACCTGAGGATCTTAGGTTTTTTTCACTAACAACCACTAATGTTCAATTTCTTTGGAAACAACAATTATTTTTCTCCTTGTGACGAAACTCATGCCACAAAATAACTCACTTTTCTCTTTTGTAGGACATTCAAGAGTCCTTATTACTTTATAGTCAAGGAAAATAATTTGACTGCTCATGATCTTTCTTTTACACTTTGCACTGCGTTAGATTTTACCCAATTTTGATAGTATTTTTATTTAGTTGAACCGCATCTATCCTAAAACTCAAAATAACAAGTTTACTGATTACAAAAGCAATACTTATTTATCATAGAAAAAACACACAATAAAATAAAAATCACCTATAATTCCACACTCTATATACTATTAACTTTTTAGTGTATTCCTTAGAATTCTGTTTCTACTCATGTGTATACTTCAAGCTATAACTTATTTTTAGATAAATTTTGAAACATGTTGTACATACTGTTCTAACTTATTTTTTAACTTATCAAAATAATGTTTTCTCAAGACATGGCATATTTTTCTTCAATAACATTTTAATTACTGCATATTATTCCATTATTCCAGTGTGTCAAGATTTATTTAACCCATATTTTATGAGTAATGATTATTTCTTTTTTCAATTTTATAAAATATCATCAAAATGCACTTTTAAAACTGTAAGTTGTAGGTCAAAGGGCAAGAGCATTTAATAATCTTTCGTTATATTATTACCAAAATGTCCTCCAGATGTGAAAAAAAAAGGGAAACTACCACCAATTGCGTTAAGAGAGAGCCCAGTTCATTATATAGCAAAAGTGGCTATGGCTTATGGCCAGGCTTCTGTTAAGATTCTTTACCATATCGGTGGCAAAAAAAAAGTAACTCATTATTGTTTTCATTTAAAAATCTTCGGTTAGAAGTAAATTTGATAAACACTGGCGTTGACATATTTATCATCTATATTTTGAATTTGGAAATTGTTCCCACTTGTATCTATCGCCAAGTTTCTCTGAGACATTGGATCTTTCTCTTCATTTATAAGCAGTTTTTATAAATTAAAATTTATGAAACTTTATAACGGTAACTTTATACTTGTAACAGGCACTGTTCCAGGAGCTTGAGATACATCAGTGAGCAAAAAAAGCAAAATTTTCTAGTCCTTGGGGAATTTCCATTTTAGTTTATAACATAGTGGAATATTTGTTAGTGTTTAACTCTTAATAATGTTGATAACTTATACAGTAGCATTCTAATTTTCTACCTACAGGTAATGATATAAGCAAATATATATATATATATTAACAGATCATCCTGAACACAATTCATCAGGATTCATAAACCAGGTGAATATTCTATAAACACAGACAAGAAAGTAATTGGTTAAATGATAAGTTTTCAGTCTGTATGTGAAAAAAATATTAACAGAAACCCACTTCTAATCTAATCTACTCAGTAAATGCAAATTTCTAAAGGATTAAGTGGTCTATAGAACCATTTTATCAATGTTGGTGATCAATTGTTCTTCATTTCCACCAACTATAAGATAAAACAAGAGGGGGCTTCCCTGGTGGCGCAGTGGTTGAGAGTCTGCCTGCCGATGCAGGGGACACGGGTTCGAGCCCTGGTCTGGGAGGATCCCACGTGCCACGGAGCGGCTGGGCCCGTGAGCCACAATTACTGAGCCTGCGTGTCTGGAGCCTGTGCTCCGCAATAAGAGAGGCCGCGATAGTGAGAGGCCCGCGCACCGCGATGAAGAGTGGCCCCCGCTCACCGCAACTGGAGAAAGCCCTCGCACAGAAACAAAGACCCAACACAGCCAAAAATAAATAAATAAATAATAAGATAAAACAAGAGATTTTAATTTAGAGGAAATTTTACATAAGAGTTTTGAAGCATTAGAATACATCAAAAATTATGAAAGGTTTGCTAGGGATCATCAAGCACTAGTTTAACAAATATATCTCTGAAAATATTTGGACGTAGTATGGAAAGAATGCAAATTAATGGACCACAGTCTCTTTCAATGTACTTAAGTTATAATTCTAGTTACTTTTAACATTTACTTTCTTTTAATTTTTGCCATTATCTCAAATAGTAGTTGCTGACTATTATAAACTCTCCATAACTTTCTACCCCCCATTAAACTAACTATATTTATGATCTAATAAAGAAAGTTCTGGTTGATAAGTTTATAGGTTTGTTGATAAAATTACATATCCTTTCTTAAGGAAAAAAAAAACAGTAAAGATCAAGTTTAGCTTTGAAAGGCAAGGCCCCCTGGACATAATTTAGATCAAAGAAGATTAGACCTAGAGTTAATTGGGTCTCCTTAATAAATCCACAGAAATGAGGTAGGAGGTCTTCCACGGATGTCTGTTGGGTACAGAACTGGGGCTGGGATTGACATCTGAAAGAGGAAACTGTGGAGGCCTCAGCAACATGATGGCAGGCAGAGACTGGTTCCAGAACTTTAAAACAACAAGGATATCTATTACTCACCTTTCATTTGCAAAACCCAGTATTCCTTAGGAAATTGCTGATCATAACAAACAAGCAGATAGTATCAAGTGTGGAAAAATAAGCTAGACGGGGTGAAAGTCAAAGGACTGAGAATACAAGAAACTTCAGAAAAGAGCTTAAGACTGGACTGACTAGATTAAGGAAGTGTCCCACCCACACTCCACCCCTATCCATTCCAAAGATACTGGAGAGTGGTTTTACCTTTCCATTGTACTTGCAAGGAAAATTGTAGTACTTGTCTGTGTTTTTGAATATTTAAATATAAGGTCATTACTGGAAGACTTGAGAACTTTGGGTTATGAAATCATCTTGATTATGTTAAGCTTCAAACATAATAAAACAAGATCACTATGTACCTCCAAAGTTCTATAATCTAAAAAAACAAAAAAAAACCTATTTCATAACAACTTTTATTAACTACTTTGTGACAGAACATACTAGTTGCAACTTAAATGAGGAGCTAACAATGTGAGTGCATGTGAAAGAATACTGACTCTGGATAAACTGTATCAAACACCCTTTAAAAATACTACCAGTGATTTGAAAACACATAGACAATTATATATTAAATAAATAATAAATTTTAGGGAAAAAGCTTAAAATTTTATTAGAAAATTAATACTTGGAATGATTAAATCTCATCTAATCCTTCAGGGACAAAGCAGAATGAAACTATGTTTATAAGACATTCAAAGAACTCATTCAAAGTCAAGTCTCTCCCTGTAGATTCAGGCTAAGAGAGGTACAGTTTCTTGAATAACATGAGCAAATCTGAGGAATTTTAATCATATTTTCCAGAAAAGTACTACTCATTTACATGAGTATATTTTTAAAGATTTACTACATTCTAATGGTGTAACTTGAGGTCATCTTTTTCCTTTAGGTCAGAATACATCTCCAGGTTAATAACTGATGTCAGTACTTCCTAACTACATTTAAGGAAAATCTTAAGTTAACCTGTGTACTGTGACATCATGGATTTCTCCCATCCCTTTTGCTAATATTTGTTTGAGAAATGGAAAACAAGCTGTAAACTGTGCTGGAGACTGGTAGGAGAGACATGATATGTACTCATGCATGTACAATTCATTTATAGCTGGATCCACCAATATCATCATTATCTCTTAATGGGATTAAGGAATAAAGGTGCTCTCTCTCTCATATTTGCTTTGGCAAGTTTGATTTATAGACATGAGGAAAATATGATTTAACTAAAGGTAACTATATTTCTTTAAAGTTTTTGTTCTCATACAGTCACTAGGAAATTACAATTTAATTAAGAGGAATTTATTTTTCTTGTGTGTGTGTGTATGTGTGTATCTGAAATAATTTTATACTTGCTTTGCTAGATTCTATGAAAGGGAAGAATTTTTCCCATTCTAGAAAGTTCACTAACATGGTTTAAAGAGATTTAGATTCTAAACCAACTTCACAAATGGATGTTGTTATATAATCGAATTCAGGTAACACCATTAACTAATCAATACTCAGTTCCTCATTTATAAAAATAAGTTCATTGAATTTTTTAAATCTTCCATATTCTTTTTAAATCTGATGTTCTGTGAGACAATATGCAATGAAAAGCATTTTAAAATATCAGTCTCTTTCAACACCAAAATTAATTTCATTGGTATGTGGATTTTCTTGTTGAAATTTTATGTTCTGTGAAAATGTGTATTCTTTTATGTTTTCAGTAGCAACCAGAGCAGTGATGGTTAAATGCTACATTCTTTAAAATGTTTATTTAAAAAAATTATAGGTACTTTAAGAAAATGTGTTGTTTATTTATGCATTCAACAAATTTTGCTTGCGGGTTTACCATACACATAGAGTTACATCCTAGAGATAAAAAGAGTGGAAAAACAAGTGTTTGCCATTAACAAGTTCACAGTTTCTTGATATCCTGCTTGGCAAATTAATTTTATTATTTTCAGAAAATGCTTGTCAAAAATGGTCATTGAGGAAATATTATAAAATTATACATTTCAATGGAAAAGTATTTAATCTGAAAATTTAATCTATCCTTATGAATGGGTAAGACCTAAAATTAACAATGTAGAAGTTGTTACCAAAAACTATAGAATCTAAGCAGGTAAAGGGATACGGAAAATTCCACCCAGGATGAAGTGAGTCTAGAAATCCAGTTCTATTGTTTCAAAGATCAGTTATTATGGGACAACCTAAATATGGGGGGAAAAATTTGATGGTGAAACAAAACTGACTCCTTTCTTTGTGACTAATACTCTATTTCTGGAAAATATGCATTTCAAAGCACCATGAAGAGCTGAAATTATGAAAGAGGAATTCAAAGGTTTGAAAGCTCAGCTGGTCTGAGGTGAGGAAAAGAATGTGGGGTTTGAAACACCAACGTAAATTACTCTAGGTATGAACTCTGGGAAATCAAGGGCCATACCCTAGAATGACCCTTTTTAAGTTCAGGACTTGCTGAATATTACTATTTATGATTGTTAAATTTACATTTTATACCCTTTATTTTTCAATCAAAAGTCTTTTTGTTCTATACTAAGTCCTTCTGGGATGAAAATATTTAGTTTGAAATGACTTCATTATTTTCCAAAAAGTGAATTCATTACAGTTTCCTATTAACAAAACTCTTGATCCTATTTAGTATTAGCATAAACATATTTACAGACACATGATACACATTTTAATAATAAAAGCAGCCATATGTAATGAAGAGCATTTTAAACTAGAACAATCTTTTTGAACACCAAAATGAATTTTTTTGGTATGGTGGTATTTTGTTAAAATTCTAAAATATGTACTTAATCACTTGTTTTCCACCTAAGTATTCAAAATGTGATAAATATATGACCACAGAGAATTTTATTTTGAATGCTTAGCCTTGAGTCAGACAAATATTTTCAATTAGTGTTCCAGGAGTCAAATCTCCTGTCTAATTTAAGTCAGCGTTATTAAAACTATCATCTCTTGTCAGAAAAAAATTAAAGTTAGCACATCTGCAAGGCAATGCAGCTTGCCAAGTCCCACTGTCTGAAGGCAGACCGCCCAAACAAACAAAAAGTAAATAAATAAAATAATTAATGTCACTTTTAGCCATTTGTGCTGAAGCACAGTATTACTCTTTGCTTGAATGGTGCTAGTGGAAGGAGTTCAAAAACAGGAAATGAAAGGGGAAAAAAGAGGCTCTTTCATGAATTACTAAACCTCTAGACACCAAACTGCCTTTACCTTTGAATTCTCTGCTTGTAAAAATTCTAATTTACCTTTACTCTGGAAAAATTTAAAAAATATATAAATTAATAGTCAGATGTAACTTAAAATATGTCAGTTTCATCTTTTTGATAATCTTGCCTTGTCAAAGTTTGCCTGACCAGAGAATCTAAAGAAAATAGCTCCTTATTAACAGTCCCTCTCTAAAAAATGCCATTTCTCAAAGAGATGAAAAATAGTCTAATTTCATGTACAGATAAAAAATTTTTACACTTATTTTTTAAGAGCTCCAGGACAGAAAAAAAATAGAGCTGGTAGTAGAAAACTACATTTTGGGTTTCTAATTTCCATGAAATTTCTTAAATTATTCTTTTTAATTTCAAGGTCCTTAAATGGAAGGAAAAAAATGCATTTTTAGTGCATGACCTGTTTTTAATTTTTTCCACCCTACTTCAGTTGACTGCAAGCATGCAAAGGAACCAAAAAACTATTTCACACTAAGTGTACTGAAGGAAGGGAATGGTGCTAGTGGTTAGAGATTGGGACTTGTAGCTCAATTTTTTGAGTTCTATTTCTGGCTTAATCCCTGGCAAGTCCTCTGGTTTTGTGATAGTTGCTTATATGGTCATATAGGGGTTTGCTTATCTATCAAAGAACTGGGTGTTGTGAGTGCTCTGCCCTCCTAAGAAGTAATGTTAAATAGAGACTTGCATTCAATTCCCTACACAATGTGAACTAAGCTTGTATTTTAAACTTTTCACCTGACCCCACCTCTTGCGACATAATCCTTAAAATGTTTTATTTCAGGTTTGTCCTCATAATGTTCTCTCATACCTACCATGCCTAATATCCACCAGATATTGAAATTGTGCCCATCCTCCATATTCAGCCTGTATCTCATTGTTTCCTAATTACTAAAGTTCATTTGGTTGTGAGAAATAGGAATCTCCTCTGGTTAGTTTAAGCCACAAAGGAAATTATTTGAAAGTGTTCATTATTATCTTCTGAAGCCAAGGAGAAATTGATCAACCAAGCATTAGGGGACATGGGAATTAGAGTAGATTCCGGTACTTAGCAAAAAAAAATTCATGAGTTCTTCTACTGAGATACTGTCAATAGTATGGTTCTGCTTCCATGATTCCACGTGTTCTTTTCTCTCAATTCTGTATTCCAAATGCCCAGAAAAAGACTGTGACTGGGGGCTTCCCTGGTGGCGCAGTGGTTGAGAATCTGCCTGCCAATGCAGGGGACACGGGTTCGAGCCCTGGTCTGGGAAGATCCCACATGCCGCGGAGCAACTAAGCCCGTGAGCCACAGCTACTGAGCCTGCGCGTCTGGAGCCTGTGCTCTGCAACAAGAGAGGCCGCAATAGTGAGAGGCCCACGCACCGCGATGAAGAGTGGCCCCCGCTTGCCATAACTGGAGAAAGCCCTCGCACAGAAACAAAGACCCAACACAGTCAAAAATAAATAAATAAAATAAAATAAATAAATAAAAGTTCTTTGCTCAACAACAACAAAAAAAATAACGAATGTTACTGCAGTATGTTCATTATTAAAAAAAAAAAAAAAAAGACTGTGATTGGCACGGTAGTATGGAAAACCCCATTTCTAAATCGGTCCTTTGTGACCTGGGCTCAAGATTATTATATTTAGCAGAAAGACTTTCACAGTGGCCATGTATGTATGAGAGCAAAGACAATTCCCAGAAGTGATTCTTGGCCAGATAAAACTGTAGGTCTCCAGTATATTCACCATTCATCCATTATTCAACATATCTATTGACTTCTTATCATGGACGAGATACTGTGAGATAGGCTTAGAACACAAATGTAAATATAATGGCTTCTCTGCCTTCAAAGAATATCTGGTCTATGTGGGAGGAAGACAAATAACAATACATTGTACAACTATTACAAGATAGGTGTGAAAAGAAATTAAATGTAGTGAAAAAGTATAAAGAGGGGAACAATTAATTCCTCCTGAAAAGAGCATGGAAGTTACATCAGATAGAATTGCCTCAGATTACAAGTAACAGAAAACCAAACTACAACCCCTTAAAGAAAGGTAGGGTTTTGTTTGTTTGTTTGTTTTGTTTTTAATCACATAGTAAGAATTCTGAGGGTATATGGCTATTGACATTAGGTCAACAGTTCAGTGAATGAGGTCAAGATCTTTCCCTCATGTCCACAATTAAGCACTGGAACTCAGCAAGTTCTGCTCTATCAAGAAAAAAAAGCTTTCCCCGAACACCCCAAGCTGACACATGTTTACTTCTCATGGTCAACAGATCAACCGTAAGTATAAAGATGGCTTTAAAAAAGTAAGCATTTGTCTTTCCTGAGACTTTAGAGACCTTGCCACTGATACCCCCATACACTAAGGGACCATAAAGACTGTTTCTTATAAAGTGTTGCAGGCAGTTTGACTGTCTGCACTTCCTATTCCTGTATTCCCTCATTTTCCAGTCAGTACTCAAGGTCACCTGTGAACATAAAACACGTCCTTGCATGACCTCCAAGAGCTCCTCCCCTTCCCCGTCTTCACACTGTGCTCTCATGAACCCTATTGCCATGATAAAGGAGCCCTCCTTCATTCTCAAGCTCTTCACAGAATATATATTTCTCTTTGCCTGACTGAAATTGAGTCTCAGACCTTTCCACACACTTTAGGGCCAGGAGGTAAGGTTCGTTTTCTCTTTGTTTCTCAACCACTGCTTGGAAATTATTATTTCTCCATCCTTGTATAAAAACTCAGGCACATTTGAGGTATTTGACATTTTAGCTATTTGGTCTTCTGCCCTTTCTTGTTGTTTTGCTGTTATGTACCCCGATTATCAAAGAGTTTGCCATTACTTTAGGATTTTCTTCTCCACTTTAACCTCTGCCATGGTCCTGGAAGGATTATAAAATCCAAGCGGATAACCAATCTAACACATTGCTCTTCCCCCAGGTGGGTGGCCAGTTAGGCCCTGCTAAAACCCCAACAGGTTAGGCTCTGGTAAAACAGTTTCTCCTGGGGGCAGACCTTATTAAGAAAAACATGTGTGTTTCAGCATGGCTCCTTTTCCCCTCCCTCTCCCAGAAACATGAGTAGATTTCTTTCTGACATTCACTGTGAGAACCTGGTAGAATGCCTGGAGCTAAAAATCACAAAGTGTGGGTTTTACGACTGGATCCCCCTGGAGTTTTTGACTCTCAGAATTTTCCACACTGAGCCTCCAGCAATTCATCAATTATAGTTTAGGTTTTCCTATCCTGGTATTGGTTCCTGCTGGGGTTTCTACACGTTGGTTTCTGCTCAAGTTGTGATTCTCTGTGTCCGCCTGTCTCTCCAATTTGGGACTTAGAAGTTTGCCCTGTGATCTCGCTTCTCTGGTGAATGTAAGAAGAGTTATTGACTTTTAGGTTTTTCAAACTTCTTACTTGTTGTTAGGATGGACTTCCAAGCCCCTTACATATGGAAACTGGAAGTCTGTAACTTTAATTTTTGGTGATCTTTCTCATGCTAGAAATCTATCTTCACAGCCCAAGTTCTAGTATTTTTTTGAAGTGTTCTCTTTTTATTTTTTTCTTACACTGAGTAGTTGGAAGTTCTGGGTATAATTTTTCAAAAGTTAAAAATGGCCTAAAGTGTTTATATTTAACAAAATACTACTAGGTATTCTTTCAAATGTTCCCTAAATTTCATTCAAATATCTACTAAGGGCTAGGACTTAGGAACTGGTGATATAGTTAAAAAGAAAACTGACAAAAGCCCCTTCCTATCTGGAGTTTTCTTTCTAGAAGAGGAAACAGAAGTTAACAAGGTAAATAAGATGTGTATTATATTAAATAATGAAACAACTATAGAGGAAAAATAAATCTGGAAAGACAGTTATGAAATGGGGTATGTTTATGAAATTTCAGATGGCATGGTAAGGGAAATCCTCATTGAGAAAGTATATTTAAAACAAGGAGGAAGTGAGGGAACATGCAAATAATGTGAGGCCAATAAATGCAAAGTCCCTGAGGCGAGAATGTGTATCACAGGTTAGAGAAACAGCAAGGAAATCAACCATGTGGCTGGTGTGGAGAGAACCATGAGATCTTGAGGGCTATAACAAGTACTTTGATTTTTAATCGGGGCAAGATGGAATGCCATTGAGAATTTTGATCAGGGCAGTGACATCATTATGTTTTAACAAAATCACTCTGGCTACTTTGTTGGGAATAGAATGCCAGGAGGGCAGGGACAGAAATAGGGAAAACTATGTGGAGGCTATAGTAAAAATCTAGGTGAAAGATTATGGAAGCTTGGACTACATTGATAGCAATGAAATGGGAGAAGTGGACAAATTGCAGAAACGTTTTGAAGACAGGTTTCTTAAGACCAAAGATTCTAAAATTCTTATAATAAGATGCTAGGGGGCATTACTTTAATACATTAATGTAATTAATTTTAGTATGATTTGAAATAGTTTATTTGAAACCCCATTTTATATAGATACTAAAACAATAATATACTTTTTTTTTTGATAATTGTAATGCTTAAGTTTAACAGATTCACTGATTTTTTACATTAGGTTTGAGGAATAAACACCAATTTATTTTTTAAACAAATGAGCTCCCAGTCTTCACGTGGAGACAATACTTACAGAAAATTTTCATGTGTTTCTGTGTTTTTACAAAACAGGAAAAGAAAATCACACTAAATCTTCAGTTGTATTAATTCATGTTGTTTTCCTCCAAATTTTCACTATCAATAAATGTATAACCTAAGTTAGTATTCTAAATAATTTTCCCACTTATTAAGTTTCTTGTGTATGTTAGTAATTGCTGGAGTAAAGCTAAAATAGGGAATGTGAATAATCTGACAATCATCTTAATTTTCTCATTGGCACAATGCCAACAAAAGCATTTAGAATTTTGCAATTTTTACGCTTAGCAAATGATATTGGTAGATTTAAAAGTGGTGGAACTTTCTGTAATTTTTTTTAAATTAAAATATAGCATATGTACAATACAAACCAAAAAAATACAGCTCCAAAAATTTTTACAAAATGAACTAATCCATGAAACCAGAACTCAGATAAAAAATTGTAACATTAGGAAAACTGATTGTTCCCTTGTGAGAATGCCCTCTGGTGACCCTTCTGATAATTACCCTCCCAAGAGACTAAATCACTTTTCAACTGTTTTGAATTTTATAGAAATGGTATCATACAGTATATATTAATTTGTATATACTTCTTTCACTCAACAATGTATTTGTGAGATTCACCATTGTTATTGCATATAATTGTAGTTTGTTTATTCTCGTTGTGTGTGTATATATATATATATATACACACACACATATACACACACACACAATACACACATGTATATATGTATAATATTGAGTATTTTCTATGTACCTGTTCTGTGCTGGGCAGTAACCCAGAGAAATAGCCACAGGTGAAAATGCCCACTTATACCGATGAACAAAGTACAGGGAAACCAAATTATTACCTTTTCCACTCTGGCTTCCTTTCAAAAAGAGTTCCATATTGAGGTATTTTTCATAATTCCTTCATTAGTAAAAGATAGATAGGGCAAAACTTCAGGACTTTCCTATTCTGATAAGAGTGAAAACCAGTCATCCCAAGAGCCTTTTAGGAAATCCAGAGTGCTTAACCCAGCAACAAGACAACTCATTTTCTTCTGGAGAATCACCTGGCATCAATCAATTAAATAGGCATCCTTTAGTAGAAGGCAGCCTGCCTAAGGGCAAAATATTCTTAAGTAAGAAAGATTGTCATCATTCCTGGCAAACTTTGTTTGGAACATGCATTTGGGATGACCCCACACATCTCACAAATTATGAAATCTAATGGCCTTTTAAAGCAGATCAGTATTTTAAGAAGCATTATGGTGATTTTATAGAAAATAAAATCCTTGAAAAGAAATATTGGCTTCTAACATATTTGGATTCAGGGTCAGCAGTGGAAGACTTTGTTAGGAGGTAGCTGGAATTGTTTTGAGCCAACCTCAAGATGACTTTAACATTGCTCCAGAGACATTTACAAAATCAGCCTACTTAATCGTGGAAAAAGAAAAACTAATGAGGGTAACTCATCTGAATCCTTCATAAACTGAAAAATACATTTGCTGATACTGATACCTCTGGCCTAGCCATGTTTGCAAGGTGACAATAGAGAATAATAAAAGAGGTAATGCTAGGTTCATTCTCAAAATCCCCAATATTCTAAAAAGGAACAAGAGACAGAATAAAGATAGCTGCAACTCAAGTCATGAAATGCTGCTTTGATAGAATTAAAATAAAACTCTACTTTTTAGTACCAACTTGTTTTCAAAATCTCTTGTAGAATGTCCTATTAGGGCATAACAGGACCCTAAATTTGGGAAGAATTGGCCTCAAAACAGTATTGAATTTTGTAATTCATGAACCTGAAATATCTTTATATTTATTTAGATTTCCTTTGATGTTTTTAATGACAGTTTTGTAGTTTTCAGTATACAGTTTATTTTGTTAGAAAAGTACTTTTGTGGGGAAGGAGGAGATGCTATAGTAAGTGGTATTGCTTATTTTAATTTCAAAGTAAAATTTTTTATTGCTGGTATATCGAAAACAATTGCCTTTTGTATATTAAGCTTGTATCCTGCAATCTTGAATGCCTTTTCACTACTAATTCCAGGATTATATTTGTAGATATTCTACAAAAGCAATTATCTCATCTGCATATATACAGAAATTTTCTTTCTTTCTTTATAAGCTGCATATTTTTTTCTTTGTCTTCTTTTATTTCTCATTTTCTTATTTTTTTGTCTTTTATTTCTTTGTCACACCAGCTAGAATGACCAATATGATGTTGAATAGTATTCGTAAGATCAGATATGTTACTTTGTGCTTGATCTTAGGGGAAAAAGTGTTTAGTTCTAACCAATAAGTATCACGTTAGCTGTAGGTTTTTCAAACATACCTTTTATTAGGGAAGGAAGCTCCCTTCAATTCCTAGGTTTTTGAGAGTTTTGTTTTTTATGAATGTGTGTTGAATATTATTAACTACTGGTTATTTTTAACTTTGTATAGTTAGTATACATAGTATACTAGTAGTATAATAAATTATACTGATTGATGTGAAAATATTGGATCAGCCTTTCATTCCTGAAATGACCCTATTGGTCATGAGTTATTATCCTTTTTATTTATTGCTGCATTAAATTGATAATATTTTGTTCAGGATATTTTCTCCCATGTTCCTGAAGGATATTGGTCTGTAGTTTTCTTTTATTCTTATGTCTTTATCTGGTTTTGGTATTGTGGTAATATTAACATAAAATTAGTCAGGAAGTGTCCCATAGCTTCTATTTTCTGGAAGATATTGTGGGAAATTAGTATTATTTTTCTTTTAAATATTTTATTTTAAATATTTGGTTGAATTTGCCAGTAAAACCATCTGAGCCTAGTGATTTTCTTTTTTTCTTTTAAAGATTTTATATTATTGACTCGATTTTTAAAATAGACATAAGGCTGTTCAGCATATCTATTTCTCCTTAAGTGAATATTTAGTCTTATAAAAAATTAGTCTATTTTGTCTAAGTTATCAAATTTGTGAGCATTGAATTTTTTAAAGTATTCTGCTATCATCTTTTAATATCATGGGATCAGTAAGGATGACCCATTTTAATTTTTGATATTAGTAATTTATGTATTTATCTCTTGGTTAGTCTAGCTATAAATTTATCAATTTCATTAATTTTTTCAAAAAATTGACTTTTGGAGAGACCTTCAAGACGGTGGAGGAGTAATACGTGGAGATCACCTTCCTCCCCACAAATACATCAGAAATACATCTACATGTGGAACAACTCCTACAGAACACCTACTGAACACTGGCAGAAGACCTCAGACTTCCCAAAAGGCAAGAAATTCCCCACGTACCTGGATAGGGCAAAAAAAACCAAGAAAAAACAGACAAAAGAATAAGGATGGGACCTGTACCTCTGGGAGGGAGCTGTGAAGGAGGAAAAGTTTCCACACACTAGGAAGCCCCTTCACTGGCAGAGACGGGGGTTGGCGGGAGGGAAGCTTTGGAGCCACAGAGGAGAGCATAGCAACAGGGGTGCAGAGGGCAAAGCAGAGAGATTCCTGTACAGAGGATTGGTGCCTACCAGCACTCACCAGCCTGAAAGGCTTGTCTGCTCACCCGCCAGTGCGGGTGGAGGCTGGGACCTGAGGATCTGGCTATGGAGGTTAGATCCCAGGGAGAGGACTGGGGTTGGCTGCATGAACACAGCCTGAAGGGGGCTAGTGTGCCACAGCTGGCCAGAAGGGAGTCCAGGAAAAAGTCTGGACACGCAGAAGAATCAAGAGACCATTGTTTCAGGGTGCGCGAGTAGAGAGGATTCAAAGCACTGCCTAAACGACCTCCAGAGAAGGGCACGAGCCGTGGCTATCAGTGAGGACACCAGAGACAGGCATGAAACGCTAAGGCTGCTGCTGCAGACACCAAGAAGCCTGTGTGCAAGCACAGGTCACTATCCACAACTCCCCTCCTGAGAGGCTGTGCAGCCCGCCACTGCCAGGGTCCCATGATCCAGGGACACCTTCCCCAGGAGAGCACACGATGTGCCTCATGCTGTTGCAATGTCATGCTAGCCTCGGCTGCCACAGGCTCGCCCTACATTCCGTACCCCTCCCTCCCCCCAGCCTGAGTGAGCCAGAGCCCCCGAATCAGCTGCTCCTTTAACCCCGTCCTATCTGAGCAAAGAACAGACGCCCTCAGGTGACCTACACGCAGGTGGGACCAAATCCAAAGCCAAACCCCAGGAGCTGTGCGAACAAAGAAGAGAAAGGGAAATCTCTCCCAGCAGCCTCAGGAGCAGCAGATTAAATCTCCACAATCAACTTGATGTACCCTGCATCTCTGGAATACCTGAATAGACAACGAATCATCCCAAAATTGAAGCGGTGGATTCTGGGAGCAACTGTAGACTTGGGGTTTGCTTTCTGCATCTAATTTGTTTTTGTCTTATGTTTATCTTAGTTTAGTATTTAGAGTTTTTTATCATTGTTAGATTTGTTTATTGACTTGGTTGCTCTCTTCCTTTTTTTTTATACATAGATATATGTATATTTTTCCTTTTCCTCTTTTTGTGAGTGTGTATGTGTATGCTTCATTGTGTATTGTGTCTGTATAGCTTTGCTTTTACCATTTGTCCTGGGGTTCTGTGTGTCCGTTTTTTTTTTTTCTATAGTTTTTAATGCTTGTTATCAATGGTGGATTTGTTTTTGGGTTTGGCTGCTCTCTCCTTTCTTTCTTTCTTTCCTTCTTTCTTTTTTTAAATTAATTTTTAATTTGTTTACTTTTAATCATTTTAAAAAATTTTTATTTTAATAACTTTTATTTTATTGTTTCTTTAAAATTTATTTATTTATTTATTTATTTAATTTTGGCTATGTTGGGTCTTCGTTTCTGTGCGAGGGCTTTCTCTAGTTGCAGCAAGCGAGGGGCCACTCTTCATCGTGGTGCATGGGCCTCTCACTATCGTGGCCTCTCTTGTTGCGGAACACAGGCTTCAGACGCACAGGCTCGGTAGTTGTGGCTCATGGGCCTAGTTGCTCCACGGCATGTGGGATATTCCCAGACCAGGGCTCAAACCCGTGCCCCCTGCATTAGCAGGCAGATTCTCAACCACTGCACCACCAGGGAAGCCCATCTTTTTCTTTCTTTCTTCCTTTCTTCCTTTCTTTCTTTCTTTCTTTCTTTCTTCCTTCCTTCCTTCCTTCCTTCCTTCCTTCCTTTCTTTCTTTCTTTCTTCTTTCCTTCTTCCTTTCTTCCTTCCTTTCTTTCTTTCTTTCTTTCTTTCTTTCTTTCTTTCTTTTGTCTCCCTTTTCTTCTGAGCCATGTGGCTGACGGGGTCTTGGTGTTCCGGCTGCATGTCACGCCTGTGCCTCTGAGGTGGGAGGGCTGAGTTCAGGACATTGGTCCACCAGAGACCTCCTGGCTCCACGTAATATCAAACAGCAAAAGCTCTCCCAGAGATCTCCATCTCAACGCTAAGACCCAGCTCCACTCAATGAACACCAAGCTCCAGTGCTGGATACCCTATGCCAAACAAGTAGCAAGACAGGAACACAAGCTTACCCATTAGCATAAAGGCTGCCTAGAATCATAATAAGGTCACAGACACCCCAAAACCCACCTCTGGACGCAGTCCTGCCCACCAGAAAGACAAGATCCAACCTCATCCACCAGAACACGGGCACCAGTCCCCTCCACCAGGAGGCCTACACAACCAACTGAAGCAACCTTACCCACTGGGGGCAGACACCAAAAACAACGGGAATTATGGACCTGCAGCCTGTGAAAAGGAGACCCCAAACACAGTAAGTTTAGCAAAAGTAGAAGCCAGAAAAAAATTGAGCAGATGAAGGAGCAAGGTAAAAAACCATCAGACAAAACAAATGAAGAGGAAATAGGCAGTCTACCTGAAAAAGAATTCAGAGTAATGATAGTAAAGATGATCCAAAATCTTGGAAATAGAATGGAGAAAATACAAGAACCGTTTAACAAGGACCTAGAAGAACTAAAGAGCAAATAAACAATGATGAACAACACAATAAATGAAATTAAAAATTCTCTAGAAGGAATCAATAGCAGAATAACTGAGGCAGAAGAAGGATAAGTGACCTGGAGGATAAAATAGTGGAAATACCTACCACAGAGCAGAATAAAGAAAAAAGAATGAAAAGAATTGAGGAGTCTCAGAGACCTCTGGGACAACATTAAATGCACCAACATTCGAATTATAGGGGTCCCAGAAGAAGAATAGTAAAAGAAGGGTCTCAGAAAATATTTGAAGAGATTATAGTTGAAAACTTCCCTAATATGGCAAAGGAAATAGTCAATAAAGTCCAAGAAGGGCAGAGAGTCCCATACAGGGTAAATCCAAGGAGAAACATGCCAATACATATATTAATCAAACTATCAAAAATTAAATACAAGGAAAAGATATTAAAAGCAGCAAGGGAAAAACAAAAATAATATACAAGGGAATCCCCATAAGGTAAACAGCTGATCTTTCAGCAGAAACTCTGCAAGCCAGAAGGGAGCAGCAGGACATATTTAAAGTGATGAAAGGGAAAAGCCTACAACCAAGATCACTCTACCCAGCAAGGATCTCATTCAGATTCAACAGAGAAATTTAAAAAATTATGGAGAAGCAAAACCTAAGAGAATTCAGCACCATCAAACCAGCTTTACAACAAATGTTAAAGGAACTTAGCAGGAAACACAAGACAAGGAAAAGACCTACAATAACAAACCCAAAACAATTAGGAAAATGGTAATAGGTACATACATATCGATAACTACCTTACATGTAAATGGATTAAATGCTCCAACCAAAAGACATAGACTGGCTGAATGGATACAAAAACAAGAGCCATATATATGCTGTCTAAAAGAGACCCACTTCAGACCTAGGGACACATACAGACTGAAAGTGAGGGGATGGAAAGAGCTATTCCATGCAAATGGAAATCAAAAGAAAGCTGGTGTGGCAATTCCCATATCAGACAAAATAGACTTTAAAATAAAGAATATTACAAGAGACAAAGAAGGACACTACATAATGATCAAGGGATCAATCCAAGAAGATATAACAATTGTAAATATTTATGCACCCAACATAGGAGCACCTCGATACATAAGGCAAATGCTAACATCCATAAAAGGGGAAATTGACAGTAACACAATCATAGTAGGGGATTTTAACACCCCACTTTCACCAATGGACAGATCATCCAAAATGAAAATAAATAAGGAAACACAAGCTTTAGATGGTACATTACACAAGATGGACTTAATTGATATTTATAGGACATTCCATCCAAAAACAACAGAATACACTTTCTTCTCAAGTGCTCATGGAACATTCTCCAGCATAGATCATATCTTGGGTGACAAATCAAGCCTTGGTAAATTTAAGAAAATTGAAATCGTATCAAGTATCTTTTCTGACCACAACCCCATGAGACTAGATATTAATTACAGGAAAAAATCTGTAAAAAATACAAACACATGGAGGCTAAGCAATACACTACTAAATAACCAAGAGATCACTGAAGAAATCAAAAAGGAAATCAAAAAATACCTAGAGAAAAATGACAATGAAAACACGACAACCCAAAACCTATGGGGCACAGAAAAAGCAGTTCTAAGAGGGAAGTGTACAGCAATACAATCCTACCTCAAGAAACAAGAAACAACTCAAATAAACAACCTAGTCTTACAACTAAAGCAGTTAGAGAAAGAAGAACGAAAAATCCCTAAAGTTAGCAGAAGGAAAGAAATCATAAAGATCAGATCAGAAATAAATGAAGGAAACAGTAGCAGAGATCAATAAAAGTAAAAGCTGGTTCTTTAAGAAGATAAACAAAATTGATAAACCATTAACCAGACTCATCAAGAAAAAAAGGGAGAACCCTCAAATCAATAAAATTAGAAATGAAAACGGAGAGGAAACAACTGACACTGCAGAAATACAAAAGATCATGAGAGATTACTACAAGCAACTCTATGCCAATAAAATGGACAACCTGGAAGAAATGGACAAATTCTTAGAAAAGTGCAACGTTCTGAGACTGAACCAGGAAGAAACAGAAAATATAAACAGACCAATCACAAGCACTGAAATTGAAACTGTGATTAAAAATCTTCCAACAAACAAAAGCCCAGGACCAGATGACTTCACAGGTGAATTCTATCAAACATTTAGAGAGGAGCTAACACCTATCCTTCTCAAACTCTTCCAAAATATAGCAGAGGGAGGAACACTCTCAAACTCATTCTACGAGGCCACCATCACCCTGATACTGAAACCAGACAAAGATGTCACAAAAAAAGAAAACTACAGGCCAATATCACTGATAAACATAGACGCAAAAATCCTCAACAAAATACTAGCAAACAGAATCCAACAGCACGTTAAAAGATCATACACCATGATTAAGTAGGGTTTGTCCCAAGAATGCAAGGATTCTTCAATATATGCCAATCAATCAATGTGTTACACCATATTAACAAACTGAAGGAGAAAAACCATATGATCATCTCAATACATGTAGAAAAAGCTTTCAACGAAATTCAACACCCATTTATGATAAAAACCCTCCAGAAAGTAGGCATAGAGGGAACTTACCTCAACATAATAAAGGCCATATATGAGAAACCCACAGCTAACATCATTCTCAATGGTTTAAAACTGAAACCATTTCCACGAAGATCAGGTACAAGACAAGGTTGCCCACTCTCACCACTATTATTCAACACAATTTTGGAAGTTTTAGTCACAGCAATCAGAGAAGAAAAAGAAATAAAAGGTCTCCAAATTGGAAAAGAAGTAAAGCTGTCACTGTTTGCAGATGACATGGTACTATACACAGAGAATCCTAAAGATGCTACTAGAAAACTACTAGTGCTAATCAATGAATTCGTTAAAATAGCAGGATACAAAATTAATGCATAGAAATCTCTTGCATTCCTCTAAATTAATGATGAAAAATCTGAAAGAGAAATTAAGGAAACAATCCTATTTACTATTGCAACAAAAAGAATAAAATACCTAGGAATAAACCTACCTAAGGAGACAAAAGACCTGTATGCAGATAACTATAAGACACTGATGAAAGAAATTAATGATACAAACAGATGGAGAAATATACCATGTTCTTGGATTGGAAGAATCAACATTGTGAAAATGACTATACTACCCAAAGCAATCTACAGATTCAATGCAATCCCTATCAAACTACCAATGGCATTTTTCACAGAGCTAGAACAAAAATTTTCACAATTAGTATGGAAACACAAAAGATCCTGAATAGCCAAAGCAATTTTGAAAAAGAAAAATGGAGCTGGAGGAATCAGCCTCCTGAACTTCAGACTATACCACAAAGCTACAGTAATCAAGACAGTATGGTACTGGCACAAAAACAGAAAAATATATCAATGGACCAGGATAGAAAGCCCAGAGATAAACCCATGCACATATGGTCACCTTATCTTTGATAAAGGAGGCAAGAATATACAATGGAGAAAAGACAGTCTCTTCAATAAGTCACGCTAGGAAAACTGGACAGCTACATGTAAAAGAATGAAATTAGAACACTCCCTAACAGACTACACAAAAATAAACTCAAAATGGATTAAAGACCTAAATGTAAGACTGGACACTATCAAACTCTTAGAGGAAAACATAGGCATAACACTCTATGACATAAATCACAACAAGATCCTTTTTAACCCACCTCCTAGAGAAATGGAAAGAAAAACAATAATAAACAAATGGAACCTAATGAAGCTTAAAAGCTTTTCCACAGCAAAGGAAAACATAAACAAGACGAAAGGACAACCCTCAGAATGGGAGAAAATATTTGCAAATGAAGCAACTGACAAAGGATTAATCTCCAAAATTTACAAGCAGCTCATGCAGCTCAATATCATAAAATCAAACAACCCAATCCAAAAATGAGCAGAAGACCTAAATAGACATTTCTCCAAAGAAGATATACAGATTGCCAACAAACACATGAAAGGATGCTCAACATCACTAATCATTAGAGAAATGCAAATGAAAACTACAATGAAGTATCACCTCACACCAGTCAGAATCATCATCAAAATCTCTACAAACAATAAATGCTGGAGAGGGTGTTGAGAAAAGGGAACCCTCTTGCACTGTTGGTGGGAATGTAAATTGATACAGCCATTGTGGAGAACAGTATGGAGGTTCCTTAAAAAACTAAAACTAGAATTACCATACAACCTAGCAATCCCACTACTGGGCATATACCCTGAGAAAACCATAATTCAAAAAGAGTCATGTACCACAATGTTCATTGCAGCTCTATTTACAATAGCCAGGACATGGAAGCAACCTAAGTGTCCATCGATAGATAAATGGATAAAGAAGATGTGGAACATATATACAATGGAATATTACTCATCCATAAAAAGAAATGAAATTGAGTTATTTGTAGCGAGGTGGATGGACCTGGAGTCTGTCATACAGAGTGTAGTAAGTAAGAAAGGGAAAAATACCGTATGCTAACACATATATATGGAATCAAAAAAAAAAAAAAAAATTGGTTCTGAAGAAACTAGCGGCAGGACAGGAATAAAGACGTAGACGTAGAGAATGGACTTGAGGACACGGGGAGTCAGAAGGTAAGCTGGGATGAAGTGAGAGAGTGGCATTGACTTATAAACACTACCAAATGTAAAATTGATAGCTAGTGGAAAGCAGCTGCATAGCACAGTGTGACCACTTAGAGGGGTGTGATAGGGAGGGTGGGAGGGAGACACTAGAGGGAGGAGATATGGGGATATATGTATATGTATAGCTGATTCACTTCGTTATAAAGCAGAAACTAACAAATCATTGTAAAGCTATTATACTCCAATAAAGATGTTAAAAAAAAAAAAAAGAAATTGAACAGAAAGAATAAAAAGTCCTGATGAGTGTAAAAAAAAAAAAAATGACTTTTGGTTTTGTTGATTTTCTCTATTTTTTTCTGGTTTTAATTTCATTCATTTTTGATCTTTTTAAAAATTTCTTCTGTTAGTTTTTTTTTTTTTTTTTTTTAATTATTTAATTTATTTATTTATTTATGGCTGTGTTGGGTCTTCGTTTCTGTGCGAGGGCTTTCTCTAGTGCGGCAAGTGGGGACCACTCTTCATCGCGGTGCGCGGGCCTCTCACCATCGCGGCCTCTCCTGTTGCGGAGCACAGGCTCCAGACGCGCAGGCTCAGCAATTGTGGCTCACGGGCCCAGTTGCTCCGCGGCATGTGGGATCTTCCCAGGCCAGGGCTCGAACCCGTGTGCCCTGCATTGGCAGGCAGATTCCCAACCACTGCGCCACCAGGGAAGCCCTCTTCTGTTAGTTTTAGGTTTAATTTTCCTTTCTTTCTGTAGATTCCTTAAGAGTTTATTTTCTAAAATATACATTTAATGCTTTAAACTTTCCTCTAAGCACCACATCCTTAAAGATTCTGTGATTCTGCTGTACCGCACAAATTTTCATAAATTGTATTTTCATTTTCATTTAATACAAAATATTTTAAAAAATTCTTCTTGGGACTTCTTTGACCCTTGTATTTTTTAGAATGTTGTTTACTTTCCAAATATTTGGGGATTTTTCCTGATATTTTCATGTTATTGATTTTTAAATTTAATTCCATTATAGTCTGAGAATATATTTTGTATGATTCACATTCTTTTCAATTTGTTAAGATGTGTTTTATGTCCCAGAACATAGTCTATCTTGATAAACGTTCCATGCAAACTTGAAAAGAATGTGTATTCTACTGTTGCTAGATGGACTATTTTATAAATGTTAATTGTTGATCTAATTAATGCTGTTAAAATCATTCTTGCTGATTTTCTATCTGCTTGATCCAGCAGTTATGACAGAGGAGTATTGAAGTTTCCAACTATAACAATTCTTTCTTCAGGTCTATCAGTTTTTCCTCATTTGTTTTTATTATTTGTTGTTTGGTGCATACACATTTAGCATTGTTGTGTCTTCTTGGAGAATTAACCCACCATTATAGAACTCCCCTCTTTATCTGTGATGTTTTTTCTTGTTCTAAGGTCTGCTTTCTCTGATATTAATACAGCTTCTCCACATTTCATTAATTAGAGTTTGCATGGTATAGCTCTCTCCACACCTTTACCTTAAGCCTATCAGAGACTTTACATTTAAAGTGGGTTTCTTGTAGAAAATATACAATTGGATTTTTTTTTAAACCACTTTGGCAATCTGTTTTTAATTAGTATGTATAAAACATTCATGTTTAAAATGATTATTGGTATAGTTGAATTAATGTCTACCATCTTTGTAACTTTATAACTGTTTTCTATTCATTCTATTAACTCTTTTCTTCTTTCTCTCTACTGCCACACATTTTTGCTTTCTCTTGTTTTAACTTAGCCTTTTATATGATTCCATTTTATCTCCTCTTTTACTTTAACATTTGTACTTCTTTGAAGAAAATCTTAGTTGCTGTCCTAGAGCAGTTTGACTAATGTATCAGTTTTTAGATCTGCCATAACAAAGTACCACAATGGTGGCTTTAAACAAAAGAAATTTTTTCCATCACAGTTCTAGAGCCCATAATTGTAAAATCAATGTGACACAGGGCCATGCTCCCTCTGAAGGCTCTAGGGAACAATCCTTCCTCACCTTTTCCCAGCACCTGGTAGTTGCCTGCAACCCTTGATGTTTCTTGGTTTGCAACTGCATCACTCCAATCTCTGTCTCTGGTGTCACATGGCATTCTCCTTTTGTGTTTTGTCTGTCTCCATATGGTAATCTTCCCTCTGTGTGTGACTGACTGTGTGCCCCAATTTTCCTTGTCTTATAAGGACACCATTTATTTCATTATAGCCTACACTAATTCAGTATGACTTTATCTTAACTTGGTTACATCTACAAAGATGCTATTTCCAGATAAGACCACATTCACAGGTACTGGGAGATAGGACCTGAACATATCTTTCTGAGGGACACAATTCAACCCACATCTAACCTGATATGCCTAGGTGTGGATTTTTGTAGTATTTATCCTCCTTGGTGTTCCCTGAGCTTTCTGGTCTGTGGTTTGATATCTGTTACTATTTTTTGGAAAATTCTCAGCCATTATCACTTCAAATATTTCTCCAGTTCCTTTTCCTATTTCTTCTCCTTTAATTATTAAAATTGTGTGTGTGTGTTACAACTTTTAATTTGTCCCACATATCCATCATTCCTCAGTTCTTTTTTTCACTCTTTTTTTCTCTGTGAATTCATTTGGAAAGCTTTTATTGACTTACCTTCAAACTCACTGATTCTTTTCTCAGCCAGGGCTGGTCAACTGAGGAGCCATCAAATGTATTTCTTCATTTCTGTTATTCTTTTTGATTTTTAGCATTTCTTTGAGAGTTTCTATCCTTCTGATTATATTGCCCATCTGTTCTTGCATGTTAGATACATTTTATTACATCCCTTAACACTTCCTGTATAATAATAATTCCAACATCTATATCATATCTGAGTTTGAGTCTGATGATTGCTTTGTTTCTTTAGCCTGTGCTTTTTCTTGCCTTTTGGGATCCCTTGTAAGTTTTTGTTGAAAGCCAGAAATGTTGTACTGGGTAATAGGAACTAAGGTAAATAGGCCTTTAGCCTGAGAATTTATGTTAATGAGGCTGGGAGTTGGTCTGTGTTTACTATTTGTTGTAATTATAGGTACCAGAGGCTTCGAACTTCCCTAGAGATTTTGTTTTGGTCTCCCCTCTTGTTTCGGGGCTTTTCTTTGTAAAGTACCTTGGAGAGAGTCTTTGCCTTGTAGCTCTTTCAGCTTTAATCCACTATTATTCTACTGGAGTCGTGTTGGTATGGCCATACGTTGAGAGGGTGTGTTCAATAATCTCCCACTTAAGTTAAATCTTTTAGTGGACTTTCCACTCAGGCTGTGCCTTTGCATGTGTTTCTGTCCTGCCTCTAATGGACTAACTTTTTAATTTTTTAAATCTTGATACTACTCTCTTCCCTTTCTGCAGTGTTTCTATCTCCTTTGAACCTAATTTTCTGTTTATTATATTTTTCTAACTTAGGAAAGACTGGAGGGGCTGTAGTGAAGAGGAATTCCCTTCCTTCAGCTGATATAAAGTTTCAAAATTGTGCTCTGCTGAAGTCTTTTCAGCAAATAGGCCTTTGTTTTGGAGAAGGCAGTGACTGTGTTTGGCAATGCTTGTTTTTCCCCTCCTCCTCCTAGGGACCAGGGGTTATTTCTCAAATCCTCACTGTGAGAACCTGATAGAACCCTCTTTTTACAGACTAGATGGTTGGTCACTGTACTATCACCAAGATAAGATAGACTTGAGTATTCCACCCAGTACTCCACAGATATAGGTTTTCCACTCTAGCTAGTGGGAACAAGAACTTTCTTGCTGAACGTCCTGTGAACTCTAGTGTCATGATCTCTGTAGACTCTCAGCTTCTTCTCCTCCATATAGTTAGTCCTCCTTGTACTGCCTGGCTTTACTTTTCCATAACACCGCTTACAAACACACTCTAAGCAATTATAAGAGCAATCATAATCCTCATCTCATCTGTTTTTCATTCCGTCTCCCACAATAATGGATATAAAAACAAAAATTTTAAAAATGGGACCTAATTAAACTCAAAAGCTTTTTCACAGCAAAGGAATCCATAAACAAAATGAAAAGGCAACTCACAGATTGGGAGAAAATATTTGCAAATGATGTGACTGACAAGGAATTAGTCTCCAAAATTTACCAACAGCACATGAGGCTTATAATTATCAAAACAAACAACCCAATCAAAAAATGGGCAGAAGACCTAAATAGACATTTCTCCAAAGAAGACATACAGATGGCCAAGAGGCACATGAAAAGATGTTCAAAATCGCTAATTATTAGAGACATGTAAATCAAAACTGCAATGAGATATCACCTCACACCAGTCAAAATGGCTTTCATCAAAAAATCCACAAACAATAAATGCTGGAGAAGGTGTGGAGAGAAGGGAACCCTCCTACACCATTGGTGGGAATGTAAATTGGTACAGCCGCTATGGAGAACAGTATGGAGGTTCCTTAAGAAACCAGAAATAAAGCTACCATATGAAACTGCAATCACACTATTGGGCATATATGCAGAGAAAAACATGGTCCGAAAGGATACATGCACCCCGATGTTCATTGCAGCACTGTTTACAATAGGCAAGACATGGAAACAACCTAAATGTCCATCAACAGAGGAATGGATAAAGAAGATGTGGTACATATATACAATGGAATATTACTCAGCCACTAAAAAGAATGAAATAATGCCATTTGCAGCAACATGGATGGACCTAGAGATTGTCATGCTGATTGAAGTCTTCAGACAGAGAAAGAGAAATATCATATGATATCCCTTATATGAGGAATCTAAAAAAAAAATGATACAAACAAACTCATTTACAAAATGGAAACAGACTCATAGACTTAGAGAACAAACCTATGGCTATCAAGGGGGAAGGGTGGGGGAGAGGGATAGTTAGGGAGTTTGGGATCAATATGTATACACTGCTATATTTAAGATGGATAACCAACAAGGACCTACTGTATAGCACAGGGAAATCTGCTCAATGTTATGTGGCAGCCTGATGGGAGGAGAGTTTGGGGGAGACTGGATACATGTATATGTACAGCTGAGTCGCTTTGCTGTGCACCTGAAAGTATCACAACATGGATAACCAGCTATACCCTAATATAAAAAGAAGTTCAAAATAAATAAATAAATACAGACAGTATTTTTAGAGCATAATATTAAGAATATAGGTTAAGAAACAATTCGTTTTAAATTCCATATTTACTACTTCTTGATTAGATGACTTTGCAGGAAATAAACTCTCTTGGCCTCAGCTGACTCATCTATAAATGAAGAAAATAATACTACCTCATTTGGTTGTTGTAAGAATTAAATAATAGATATAAAGCACTTAAAAGACTGGTTGTATGTATATTTATCTATCTATCTATGACTCAGTAAATATTAACTCTTACCTGTTATTCTTCTAGTTTTCCACATGCACTCCCAGGTATGATAAAGCTTAACTAATGTCATCTGTTTACTATCTCTGAAGGGCCAAAAATTCCTTGGTGAGGATGTAACTGTGTTTCTTCTGAATTAGGCATCCTTAGAACATATATCCTTAGAAAGGGTGTGAATGATGATGGCCTGAGCTACACATTACTACACATTAAGAGTGACCTGCCATGTGTTTACTAGTTAGCAAGAATTCCTGCAGGTATCATTGCTAATATTCAACCTGTAACTTACTATGCAGCCTGACCCTTTATAAACGGTTTGCTTATTTTTAGTCAGGGGGGACTCTTAAGAATTAATCACCTTTTATTTACTCTGGAAGCATAAAATTTACTTGGGAATTCCCTTACTAAATTTCCCTCATTTCAAAAATAGCTGAATAATCCCAGTTGAACATTTTTTATTTTCGAATGAGCATATCTATCCCAGGTAAATCTAAAGCATTTATTTCTGAATGAACACTTCTATCCCAAATTTATTTAATATAAACTTTTGTGCAATTCTCTAGATACATCTTCAATTGCCATAACCCACTGCAAAGGGCAATTACAGGACACCTAGTTTTTTTTTTTCTAGATAAATTTTTGACACAGTTATTAAAGTTTTCTTAAAAATGTGTTGAAAAAGATATGCATAGTTTCAGAGAAGCATTCAGGGTGTAAAGAATATTGCGCTTATGAGTATTCAAGAAAATAGTAACTTGGACATGAGGAAAAATGAAAGGGAAAAGGTTTTAGGCAAGAAATACTTTGTAAATTACTAATTGCATGAGAGACCAAACAATGCCAATAAAGATATATTCTTTTTTTTAAATATAAACTTATTTATTTATTTTTGGCTGCATTGGGTCTTCGTTGCTGCACGCGGGCTTTCTCTAGTTGTGGAGAGCGGGGACTACTCTTTGTTGCAGTGTGTGGGCTTCTCATTGTGGTGGCTTCTCTTGTTGCAGAGCAGGGCTCTAGGCGCACTGGCTTCAGTAGTTGTGGCGTGCAGGCTCAGTAGTTGTGGCTCGTGGGCTCTAGATGCAGGCTCAGTAGTTGTGGTGCATGGGCTTAGTTGCTCTGTGGCATGTGGGATCTTCCCGGACCAGGGCTCGAACCCGTGTCCCCTGCATTGGCAGGCAGATTTTTAACCACTGTGCCACCAGGGAAGTCTTAAAGATATATTCTTGAGAATATCTCCCAACTCCAACTTGTCATCTCTAATCCTGACTTTGTGTACTTTTTGAAATTTATTTTGTGATACATGATATCTCCATCACAAATTCTGACACATTTGCATTCTACTATCTGTGAGATCGTATTACTAAAATAATAATTTATTCTACACATAAGAAAAGTGAATATATTTATGAGGCTCTAAATTTTTAAAGGTGCAAAATGTGCCTACATAAAGCAGGAAAATGAAAGCATGTCCAATACATTCATTACTAAACAAGACAGACAGCATTAGAGGGCATCCTCTGATTTCAAAAGGTAATTTGTTATGCTTCTCTTGACTTTTGCAAGGTGATGGATCCAAAGATCATTTTTTTTTTTTTGAATTTTCTGTAGCAAAGAATGAAACTCTTTCAAGGCCATGGCTGATTTAAGGTTAGTTAGATATTGTTTGCTGCAAAACAAATCCCAAAATTTAGTGGCATAAAGCAATTACCATTTTATTATGCATACAGCTTTATGGATCAGACATTCAGACATGCACAGGTTGGAGGACTTGTCTCTGCTCCATGATGTCTGGGGTCTGAGATGAGAAGATTGAAATCATTGGAAGTAACTTGACAGGCTGGGGACTGGAATCATCTGGATGCATTTTCACTCATTTATCTTGTGCCAGGGCTGGGATGACTCAAATTTGGGTTTAGCTGGAACTGTCAACCAGAATGTCTTAATGTGGGTTTTCCATGTAACAAGGGCTTCCTAATGGCATGGCAACCTCAGAGTAGTAAGACTTCTTACATGATGACTCAGGGCTCCAAGAAGAAGTGTTCCAGATAACAAGATGAAACTGTGCAGTCTTTCATGAGCTTGTACGCTATATTCTACTGGTTGAAGCAGTCACAAGCTTGCCCAGATTCAAGGAGAGGTGATATAGACCACACATCATGATGAGATAAAGCATCACATCAAATAATTCATTTTATGTTTTAAAACTGCCACAGTCCTAAGTCCTTGTGAGGCTATCCTCACCGCTTTTGAGGTATGGTGCATTTGCAACACAAAACATTTCAGAACACTAGGTGTTTCTAGCGTTAGAATATTAAATATTCTAGATGAATTCTAGCTATTACAATATTAAATAACAATTTCTATTCTCTTCAATTATCCGCTATACTTAATAATTTAAAGAACAAGGTCTATGTTTAAAACATTACTAGGTAGACAGGGATTTCTAAATATGTCTTGTAAACAGATGTTTTCATTTAATACAGATTGCTGGGACTTCCCTGGCCGTCCAGTGGTTAAGACTTCGCCTTCCAATGCAGGGGGTGCGGGTTCGATCCCTGGTCAGGGAGCTAAGATACCACATACCTCGCGACCAAAACCCCGAAACATAAAACAGAAGCAATACTGTAACAAATTCAATAAATACTTTAAAAAAACATAGTAATACAGATTGCTGTATCCAAGTCAGTAAAATACAATAGTATTTGAACTGTCATACTCCCTTTTCATGCGTTCTGGAACCTGGAAATACTCTCTTTTGGATAATTGGCATTACAATGATATTTGTTAAAATGGAATTCCACATACACTTCAAAAGCTGACAAAATACTGGAATGCAACATGTTAATGGAATGAACAAAAACAGAGAGCAGTATATTTGCCATTGGTAAGTCTCATTTAAAGGTACTATGTCTAGGATGGAATTTTATAGTTCAAGAGAATAACAGGGAATTGGAAGAGTATACAAAGAAATCAACCAAAATGATGATTTGGAAAAAATAACACTGTTTTTAAAAGTTTAAATTAAGAGGAATATTTTACTTTAATCTTTTACATTATATAATATTTTGTTGTATTTAAATCATTTAATATGTGTATGTCACATTGAATCTTTACAAAAGCACTGACATTTTTTACGTATCAGAGAAATGAAATCAAACAGACAAATGCAGCCAATTAGGGGAAGAGTCAGGACAAGAATTTTACACAAGATCACATGATATTAACATCACCTTGAAGACTGAATAATTATGATCCTTTTAAGAATTCAGAAAAAGTTTTTGTGTCATAAGTCTCCACAGCAAAATAAATATGTTTTTACATCTAGAGGAGAAAAAAAATGTTAAGGAAAAATAAATGCCATAGAACTATTTATGTTAGGATTGTTTATACAAACTAATAACTTGGGCTCAAAAGAGTATGAAAACACTTGCAACATCTCAGAATATAGACTTCTAAAAACATGCTTGTAAAGATTTTTTATTAGGCTGTACTTCCTCCTGATAATTGATTTAAATGAGACTGAGGCAACAAAATAGGTTTAAACCTACAAGGACAAAGGAAAAGGGAATAGACATAACAACAAACACAGCACGTCAATAAAATTCTGAAAGCCAGAAAATGGATGGAAGGTGGTGCTTGATTTAGAAGACTGGGGAAAAGTAAAATCTAGGTTTACAGGAAAGAAGCCAATAAGTAAGATTTTCATGTCACAGACTCCACTAAGGTTTAGGGCTCAGAGGCACCAGGTACAACTAATGAAAAGATGTTGGTCAGTTTGGAAGTTTATAAGAAATATTTACACCCTCTGGGTCTTGCCCTTGTTTGAAGAAACAGTAAATTCCCTAACTAAACCCAGCAAAAGTATATGAAAAGATTTACCTAATCTCTATATTCAGTGATAAAAGCAAAAACTGAGAGTGAGCACGAAACACTGTTCTTAAAAAAAAAACCAAAAAACTGGATGATTAAGTAAATGTTAATATAAAAGTCCCTTCTGCCTCTGTATTCTCAAAAGCCCTCATTGCATTACTTTGTGGGAATTGAGGCTTGGGGAAAGGGCACAGGAAAATGATGATCTGGTTACTGTTATTGCTGTGAGTAATAAATTGTCTTTTTTCTCTGATCCAGTAGTTTTGTGTCTTCTGCCAGAGTCCATGAAAATGAGGCATGCTAATGTTTTTGTTTAAATTTGGGGTAAAATATCAGCCTCTTCGCAGTTCTTAGCAATCATCAATTACAAAATAGAAACCAAGGCTCAGAGAGGTGAGGGGATTTGCTAATGCTGCACAGCAAATAGAGAGCGAAGCTTGTTTATGAACTGCCTGTGTGACTGCAACTTCAAAAATTTGAGTTACTGCTTTTGAGAAGGGAAACCTCCTGGTAAAAGGGATTGAGGGGCAGAGAATTATCTGTGTATCGCTTTCAAGTGAGATATAGCTGGCTTTCTGTTGTATGACTGTTAAGAATTACCCACGCATTTTTTTTTAACATTCTTTTTTATTTTTTTAAATTTAATTTAATTAGTTTACTTTTTTATACAGCAGTTATATTAGTTTATATTAGTTTATACAGTTTACAGCAGTTTATTAGTTATCTATTTTATATATATTAGCGTATATATGTCAATCCCAATCTCCTAATTCATTCCCCCCTCACCACTTTCCCCCCTTGGTGTCCATACGTTTGTTCTCTACATCTGTGTCTCTATTTCTGCCTTGCAAACTGGTTCATCTGTACCATTTTTCTAGATTGCACATATATGCATTAATATACAATATTTTTCTCTTTCTGACTTACTTCATTCTGTATGACAGTCTCTAGGTCCATCCACATCTCTACAAATCACCCAATTTTGTTCCTTTTTATGGCTGAGTAATGCTCCATTGTATATATGTACCACATTTTCTTTATCCATTCATCTGTCAATGTGCATTTAAGTTGCTTCCATGACCTGGCTGTTGTAGATAGTGCTGCAATGAACATTGGGGTTCATCTGTCTTTTTGAATTATTGTTTTATCTGGGTATATGCCCAGTAGTGGGATTGCTGGGTCATATGATAATTCTATTTTTAGTTTTTTAAGGAACCTCCATACTGTTCTCCATAGAGGCTGTATCCATTTACATTCCCACCAACAGTGCAAGAGGGTTCCCTTTTCTCCACACCCTCTCAAGCATTTGTTGTTTGTAGATTTTCTGATGATGCCCATTCTAACTGGTGTGAGGTGATAACTAATTGTAGTTTTGATTTGCATTCTCTAATAATTAGTGATGTTCAGCAGCTTTTCATGTGCCTCTTGGCCATCTGTATGTCTTCTTTGGAGAGATGTCTATTTAGGTCTTCTGCTCATTTTTGGATTGGGTTGTTTGTTTCTTTAATATTGAGCTGCATGAGCTGTTTATATATTTTGGAGATTAATCCTTTGTCCATTGATTCATTTGCAAATATTTTCTCTCATTCTGAGGGTTGTCTTCTCGTCTTGTTTATGGTTTCCTTTGCTGTACAAAAAGCTTTTAAGTTTCATTAGGTCCTATTTGTTTATTTTTGTTTTTATTTCCATTTATCTAGGAGGTGGGTCAAAAAGGATCTTGCTGTGATTTATGTCAAAGAGTGTTCTTCCTTTGTTTTCCTCTAAGAGTTTTATAGTGTCCAGTCTTACATTTAGGTCTTTAATCCATTTTGAGTTTATTTTTGTGTATGGTGTTAGGGAGTGTTCTAACTTCATTCTTTTACACGTAGCTGTCCAGTTTTCCCAGCACCACTTGTTGAAGAGACTGTCTTTTCTCCATTGTATATCCTTGCCTCCTTTATCAAAGATAAGGTGACCGTATGTGCATGGGTTTATCTCTGGGCTTTCTATCCTGTTCCATTGATCTATATTTCTGTTTTTGTGCCAGTACCATACTGTCTTGATTACTGGAGCTTTGTAGTATAGTCTGAAGTTAGGGAGTCTGATTCCTCCAGCTTCGTTTTTTTCCCTCAAGATTGCTTTGGCTATGCGGGGTCTTTTGTGTCTCCATACAAATTTTAAGGTTTTTTTGTTCTAATTCTGTAAAAAATGCCATTGGTATGTTTGATAGGGATTGCATTGAATATGTAGATTGCTTTGGGTAGTATAGTCATTTTCACAATATTGATTCTGCCAATCCAAGAACATGGTATATCTCTCCATCTGTTTGTATCATCTTTGATTTCTTTCAACAGTGTCTTATAGTTTTCTGAGTACAGGTCTTTTATCTCCTTAGGTAGGTTTATTCCTAGGTATTTTATTCTTTCTGCTGCAATGGTGAATGGGATTGTTTCTTTAATTTCTCTTTCTGATCTTTCATTGTTAGTGTATAGGAATGCAAGAGATTTCTGTGCATTAATTTTGTATCCTGCAACTTTACCAAATTCATTGATTAGCTCTAGTCGTTTTCTGGTGGCATCTTTAGGATTCTCTATGTATAGTATCATGTCTTCTGCAAACAGTGACAGTTTTACCCACGAATTTTCCAGACGAGTAAGTTTTACCTTCCTTTAAAGCAAGTGAAACTCTAAGAATGATCTTTAAAATCAGCAATGAACCCTCAGACCGTGAACTTTTCTAATGTACCATTACAATATGCTCTTTCTTTTGAGATATTTCTGGATTGCATTGGTTATAACAGTGAGGTATTAAAGCAATGTGATTAAGCAACACCAGTCTTTATGATCCTTAGCTTCACAGCAAGAGTGGCAAGTGTTTAGGCTGAACAGACAATAAGAATAAAACTTAAAAAACCACAGCGTGATTTCAAACATGTGAAGCTGCTGCTGCCGACTAATGGTTAACCTTGCCCAACATTTGTCTTTCCTACTTCTTCTGATTCCCTTCCAACTATGGGAACCACAGGAATTGACTCCAGGCAAACAATGCCCTGGACGTGTGATGGTAATCTTTGCCAGAAAATAAATGAGCTGGTCTGGAAAACCTCACTTTCAGAAGGAGACTCACTTTTGTTAATATATTCTGATCTTTTCCTGAGATACCTACTTAGTAGAACTCAGTGAGGTTGTGGACTGGGTGAAAAAGAGGAGAGATATATAATATTTCCTAGAAAATTTAGAAAAGTACATTCATCTGAATATTATTTTTCGGTTGTTTTTGTTTCAAGTTCTTAACACAGTGCTGGAGAAAGAGGTTTAGCGATCTAAAAAAAAATATATATATATATATATATCATTAAAAATTCAAATCTACCTTGGAAGCATAAATTCTACCGATCTCTCCTAGCTTCTCAGAGCACTTGAGGGAGCCCAGCAGCTGCAGGAGGTTGGGAGAAATAGAGCAGAGATAGGCACTCTCCTGCTGGTCTCTCCTCAGCCAGTCTCAGCTCCCAACTCTGTTTTATAGTTATAGAAACAGAGGCTCTAGATATCTGAGCATCAAGATATGCAATTAATAAGTGGCAGACTCCAGATTCAAATCCAACAGACCCTAACCTCCAAAGTGTAATATTTCTATTTCTTTATGCTGTTCTCCCATTGGAAAATGCCTTAAGGGGCGATGAGGACAAAGAATACTAAAATGCAATAAATAACACCAAAACCCAAATTTTCCTCATTTTGGAGTTTTCCTCAGTTGAGCCTATTTAGTCCCCAAAACTCAAAAGAATAATGAAAGGTAAGTAGAAACCACAGATTATTTAAGAGCAAATTAGGGCCAAATCAAAAACTTCAATATGACATTTTTTTCACTGAGATCTTCTTCAATTATTTTTTTCTCATAGGAAAAGCACTATGCAGATGAATGTAAGAATTATGCCTATCCATGCCTGTTAGTATGTAAGTATCATGAGATCAAGGTATTTATGTTAGTTACTGGTATGTCATCAGTTCCCGGCATGGTGTTGGTCATCTAGTAAATTATCAATAGCTGTAAGTTAAATATGTGAATAAATGAAAGAGTGCTTTAATCATCATTTTTTGTACTCAAGTTCAACTTCAGATAGTTCTATCTATGGACTCATTCCCATCAAATTTGTGGACTAATAAGGATCACACCTGGAAGTATATTAGAAAATCCTTCTTTACTAGTGGGTAAAGTCTAGAATTAATCTTGTGGCCTTCTTAGGTGCAGCATGACCTCATGATTTACGTTTAAGCCACGCTGAGCCAGCTAAGCAGCATGTTTCTACTTTAACCTCCACTGTGTAAGTCATACCTACATGAATCCAACCTTCTGGGATCAGAAATCTATCCTATTGCATAGAAAACAAACTTATGGTTACCAAAAGGGAAAGGGGCAGAAGGAATAAACTAGGATTAACAGATACACACTGCTATATATAAAATAAACAACAAGATCCTACTGTATGGCACAGGGAACTATATTCAATATCTTGTAATAACCTATAAAGAAAAAGAATCTGAAAAAGAACATACATATATAACTGAATCACTTTGCTGTATACCTGGAACTAATATAACCTTGTAAATCAACTATATTTCGATTTAAAGTTGTTTGTTTTGAAAAAAACTGTCCTATTGCATAAAGCTTTGATCTCCAGTCTATCTTTATCTTCTTTCCACAAAGGCTGGACTGATCCTGTGTTCCAGCAACTGACTGGTTTGCTACCTTGCTAGAGACACCAACTACTACACCTTACTCATCTTCTGGAACCTATTAGATAACATGCAAGGATTTATATTATTTAATGTATTTAAACCTCTTCTTAAATTGTACATTCTTCAAAAGCAATGACTTTTGCATTTTTAATCCATGTATTATGTGCTGTGCTATCACTATAATATACATCCAACAAATGCTTGTTCATGGACTAAACACTGATTGTGCTAGCAATTTTCCTCTGCTATACAATATGATAAAACTGAGAATTTAATATTTCAGTATAGTAATTCAAAATAACCATAATAAATTTGACATTGGTATTTCTGATTTCAACCTATGTGTTTAAAAAAACAATATTATAATTTTATTTAACTTAATACCCACTGCTCATAACACTATTTTCTTAGATTTCTCATCAAAGACATCCATTTGAGAACTATTCAGTAGGCAATTTAGTTTACATAAGTAGCCTTAATACAGTTCTGAATAAAGCAATTCATATGATCAATTCCTTAATCCTCATAATATGTGCTCAGAAAAAAAGGAAGAAAAAATAAAATTTCAAAAGGACTTCTCTGATATGTAAAATTTAGAAAGCTATTAACTCAACAGCTACTTTTTAAAGACAACTCAACAAATACTTATTAAACATCTTTGAAGTGCCTAATACAGCATTAACTCCTGTGAAGGAGATAAATGTGTTAAAAAGAAATGATTTCTACCTCTGTAGTGCTTAGGCACCGTTTGCGTAGTATATATATCTAACTTTAAGATAACAATATTTGTACCTACTTTAGTCAGCTCATACTGCAATAACAAATACCATAGACTGAGTGGCTTAAATAACAGACATTTATTTCTCACAGTTCTGGAGGCTGAGAAGTTCAAGATTAAGGTGCCAGCCCATTTGATTTTTGGTGAGAGCCTTCTTCCTGGTTTGTAGATGGCTCTCTTCTCAGTGTATGCTCATATGGCAGAGAGAGAGAGAAAGGAAGCAAGTTCTCTTGTGTCTCTTTTTCTAAGAGCACTAATCCCATTATGAGAGCTCCACTCTCATGACCTAATCACCCCCCAAAGGCTGCATCTCCATCACAGTAGGGATTAGGGTTTCAAAACATGATTTTGAGGGACACAAACTTTTAGTCCATAGCAGTACACCAATTAAAGTTTCAGATAAATAAGAGTTCAGTATAGACTGGAGAAGATTCTTCCTGTGAACACAGGAATTAACCCTAAGCCTTTTGAGGTGAATATAAATAGAGTTGGGGAGATTATTTAATCATGGGGAGCAGGAACACTAGCACATATACAAGGAATGGAAAGTTGGATATTTTCTGAAAATGAGTCAATACAGATAGTAGTGCAGTTCAAATGATGTCAATGTTGCTGTGTTGTCTCTATTGAAAGTGCATCTTAAGAGAGAGGGGGTGGAGGTGGAGATCGATTAGCAAAAACACGGTGCTTACTAGACACATAATGCATCTTCCAAAAAGGTGTATTTTATTAGCCAAGAATTAAGCAGGAAATAGATTGAAAAGAGTTTAATAAAGGAATTGTCTACAGGAGTGTGAGAGTTTAAGGAACAAACAAAGGTTGGTGAACTACCCAGGTACTAGCAACGGTGGGAAGCCATTACCACCCCTAATATGGCAAGGGGAGGGAATGCTGTTACTGTTATGAAAACCCAGTGAGAAATGTAGCCTTAGAAGTCGACCTCCAGATGGAAGTCACAAATAGAAGAATGAAGCTACTGTCAAAGCCACTACCTGGCCAGGGCTGGGGTAGCTTTAAGTGCACAGATCACTTCTCTTTCTCTCCCTCTTCCATCTTCTATTGTTTCCTCTTGTTAAACCAGTGGTTCTCAACAGAGGCAATTTTGCCCCCCTGCCGCAGGATGTTTGGCAATGTCTGGAGACATTTGTGATTGCCATTACTGGAGGACATGTTATGACATCTAGTGGGTAGAGGCCAATGGTACTGCTAAATATCTTACAATAGGCAGGACAGACCCCCACAACAAAAAATTATCCAGCTCCAAATGTCAGCAGTATCCAGGTTGAGAAACTCTGTTGAAATAACCAAATTTAGTTGGAAGCCAAAGGGTAAAGAGGCTGATTGATACATCCCATTGACATCAGCCTTTTGGGACACAGAGTAGTGTAGAGAAGGGCAGAGAAAGAATATGTGGGTGGAGAGCTGTCAAACAGAGCACAATGAGCAAATAAATTCAATTTTTTCCTATGTATTTGCTTTCAAAATACTCAGGTAGCTTGATAAAAATATGATAACATGTTTAAAAGTTTTGCTATATGATGTAACAGGCCATTTGTTGCAACATCTTGTAATTTAACATGTCAGTTTTAAAAGAGAATTAATTTTAAAAGATAATTAATTGATTTATATTTAAGCTTCAAAAGCCTTAACCCTGTAGTCAGGACAAAAAAAGTGGAAAAAACTATAAAATATACTTAAGGAAATGGGTCAATCAATAGCTTACTGAATTGTTCCAACTTAGAAAATACATTTAATATATTTAATTATTGAATTTAATTTTATATCGAGGAATAACTGTGTACCTGATATTTTCCCTTCAAATAGCATACTTGCTTAAATATAGAGGGAAAAACATATAGAAAGATGAAGTCATGTTTCCAAACCAAATCAAAATGGCTTATAACAGTACTGGAAGAGAGCCTTTACTTTCTGCCTTTTATTACAAATGTAATTCTCAAGTCCTTTCCTCCCAACTACTTAAATCAAAATTATATGATGGTTTTTGTTATGAGGTTTCTTTAAATTTTATTTTTCTATGTTGTGTCCAAGTGATACTAAAATAAAATGAAATATTATCTTCATTTTTTTTACATCAAATATTTGGAATACATCTAGATATAGGGCAACATACTTCATTGATCAAGAGCTTTCTTTCATTTGTAGATATTTAGAATCATGTATAAGGTCGTTGTGTGTCCAGAACGCCATCAGAATCAGAGTTTTAACTAGCATATAAAGAAGTAATAACAATTTCTGAAAATGCATTTAAGAATTTAGTTCAGAAGCTCAATATTTCACTGGCAGGTGATTGATGTAAAATACAACTTTTGCAACAAAAGAACTGTTGTGTGGCTAAAAAAGCAGTTCTAGTAGTCTAAGCCAATCAACTTTATAATATACAGTTCAGACTGTCTATTATAACTTTTTTATATACAGTTCAGACTGCTTTATAGCCAGCAATTCTTTCATATATATTTAAATTTCAAGCGGTTAATTGTTTGACTGCACCTTCATCTCAGCTCTGATAACTGAAGTAGGTGGTACCGAGCCCAGCAACTCACTCATTACAGCCCTGAAATGATTTATTTTACACCCTTAAAACAAACTCTTCCAGCTCCTCAACTGTGGTTTACCATGTGTGAATGCAGCTTCTATGAATGACTAGTGACTACATAATTTAGTTGCAAAAGAATAACCGTAATGACATTCAGATCCTTATCATTATGTTGCATTTCCTGTGCTTATTTCACAGTAGTTGGTAGACCTGCTCTTCTAACAGCTCAACAAAATAAAACCTTCAAAGTATCAATGATAAAACCCCATATTTGGTTTCGTGTGTGGAGATTTTAGACGTTTATTAGAAATCCTTAGCTTTTTGCAAGTAACACATAGAGTTAGCCTCATGTATAACTGTTAATTAGATAAAATGTCTTCAGTGTCTTCATACTACACTAGCAGCTCATTTTGCTCCTGTCTCCACAGTTCAGATGAAACACTTTTGCTTGCATACCATGTAAAAAACTTTTGAAATACTATGTACCCTCTTGTTCATTTTAAATTTGATAAAAAATGACTATGATTTCAAATAGTAGGGAAGGATATATTTTCCTGAATATTATATATTATAAACTTTAGTGCTTTAATTGTATTTTATTATAACCTCAGAGTAACAAACTTAACTCATTAAATTTATAGGAAATGTTACCATATAATCCAGTTGACAAAGTCAGTCCTCATTGTCAAATCAATTTTGTTTTTTTGTCAGAAAGAACCAGACTTTATTTTTAACATTATAATATATATATTCATATGTAAACCTCCTCACTTTTGAATTTCAGTCCTAAGACAGTTAAGGGAGAAAGTGAGTAATGGCATGGAACCTTGCCTGGAGTGGGTCACAGGGATAAAATTGGACATAGACCCCATGAAGCTCTCTTTGCCTGGCTTTTACTGAGAAACACATTCCTTTGTTTGATGCCCTGGAGATTTTTGGACCCTGAGCTGAAAAGATTCTCCATGGGAGGGAATATGCCTTCTTTTTTAATGTCGTAGAATGGCAATTGTAAAAAGGGAGCTGAGATAGGAGAGTTGGCAGACTAGAAATACTTTCTTAGGAGGAACAATAATAGGAAAGAATAACATGGAAGTTGAGGATTTGAATATTAATTCCTTTAATGATCCTGATGCCCACCATACTCACTGAGAAGCTTTCACATATCCTTGGGTGTGTTTATACCCAAGTTTGTAGACCACTATAGTAGATAAATGGTCTTTGATTTTCCTAGTTCAAAAAACATATATCGGGGCTTCCCTGGTGGCACAGTGGTTGAGAATCTGCCTGCTAATGCAGGGGATACGGGTTCGAGCCCTGGTCTGGGAAGATCCCACATGCCGCGGAGCAACTAGGCCCGTGAGCCACAACTACTGAGCCTGCGCGTCTGGAGCCTGTGCTCCGCAACAAGAGAGGCCACGATAGTGAGAGGCCCGCGCACCGCAATGAAGAGTGGCCCCCGCTTGCCCCAACTAGAGAAAGCCCTCGCACAGAAACAAAGACCCAACACAGCCAAAAATAAATAAATAAATAAACAAAAAAACCCCAAAAAAACATATATCTATACATATATAACAGGTATATTTCCTAATCTTGATCAATTGTAAAATTATTTATTTACTATTATTATCTAAGTTTCAGGTGTGAAATCAAAAATCAATTGTTAAATCTTAAAAATACACATTCAGTATACATTGATGTAACGGACATTGTTCTAGTTGCTTGGGTTATATCATTGTGGTAGACTATACTGTTATGTCCAGGTATCCACTCCTCCTGTGTAAGAGAATTGTCCACGCTCAGACTTACCATGAATTCCTGTAAGTTCCTCATTCCATTGTCATATGATGCATTCTGGCAAAGCATAGTGAGTGAGCTCATTATGTGCCTCATCCAAGGAGAAGCTTTAAAAGCTTTGCTAAATGTCTTGGCCATGTGCTATGGTTCTACAATAAGCACATCCCAGAGAATGGTTACACCTTCCCTATATCTCCTCAACCTGGCCTGAGACGCTACAGACAGCTCAGCAGAACCCAGCAGGATCCAGCAGAGCCTTGGATGACTCACAGCCTTGAATAAAAAAATAAATGTTTTTGTAGATGGCACTGAGAGTTGTTAGCTACGCAACATTTATTGCAACAGAAATTTACTAAGAGAACCAATGAACAAAATAAACAATATTCCTACTCTCAGGGAGGTTACAGTCTACATATGCTTAGTGTATAAAAGAAAATAATATTTGACCAGGATGTGGTCAAATATGACAACTTAAGTATTTATTCCTATTCTTTTTAGTTTGTGTTTTTTTTAAAAAAACTTCCTTTGATTGGTGTTTTTCAAAGTTGTGGGAAACAAAAGCAATGCATGCATAAGGCACTTATGACAAAATTTACACTTTTGATTTCCTTGTACTGATCCTAATTCCACTTGAAGCAATAATAGCAAATGAAATATGTTGCCGTTAAATGAATTAATTCATCTTGCAATGAAGAAAAGAATCTATTTGGAGAAAGAAGCTTGAATTGTGCATAAAACCCTTATGTAAACCTAAATTGTGAATGAAATCATTAGGCTGAATGAAAATTTTTATAATGTCCTATGCAATGTCGTCTCTTAGAGAGTGAGGTTGTTTAAACCTTATTCCAGAATTTTCCCTCTTCCTGTGGACATTTACTTCTCCTGTGTGCCAAAATCCCTTCATTCAATTCACACTTATTGGGTGTTTTTGAGGTACTGCCACCATTCCTATAGGGCCTTTCTCCTCCTGGAATCACAAGTATCAAGGAGGTTTAAATGTTTTATGTTTCCTTCTTAACATATATTTCCTCTCTTTTACAACGGGTTTTATTAAGTTAATGCCTCAATCCTAATACCAGAAATTTCAGGAATAATTCATTCAAAATGAGTATTACCATGTGTGTGGCACTGACATCAGCATGCCTGATACAGAAAAAAGAAGAGGTGGGGGGAGGGAGAAGGTAAGAAGGGTTCTTGCTTTTATACTGCTTACATTCTAGAAGTCAAGGGAAAAGATGAATAAATAAGTTTTTAAAATTCTATGCACACACACATATAGATAATAATAAGTTGAAGTTTTTAATTGATTTGTTGGCAAAGGCTTTGCTGAGAAAGTGATAAATGAGTAAGTGCCCAAAGGCTGTGAGGCAGCAAGCCTTGCAGAATTCTAGAGGAAATGAATTTTGAGCAGAGGAAATGGCATGTATAGAGAGAGGCCCTGCTGTGGGAGCACGTCTGGCAGAATAGAAATAGAAAGGAATGAGCAAGGGAAAGGGCAGATGACTTAGAGAGAAAACAAGGGGCTAAATCACATTGGGTCTCAAAGGCCCTTATAAGCATTTGGCTACAACCAGAGGCCGCTGGAGGATTTTAAATAGAGAAGTGGCATCATCTGACTTCTTTTTAACTTAGTTACTTTGATCTCTGTGTCAAGGAAACACTGAAGGGTAGGAAGGCAGAAGAAGCAGAGACCAGTTAGGGGGAGCTGAATAGTGGTGAGAGATGCCTTCCTGGCCTGGTCCAGGAAAGCATCAGAATCCATGACATACTATTACTTGAAAGTGGTCATATTTTATACTTTCTCTTTGTGGACATGTAATTGTCATTTCAGAGATAGGCGAGTGGGATAGATGAGAGATTTGCTGTAAAACCATTTGCTATAAAACAAACACAAAATTGAAACAAATAAAATCTCCACTAGAGGGTTTAAGGGCCCATAATAGAAACATAGGATAAACCATTCGTTCAAACTAAGTAAGAAACTTTGCTTGGTTTAGACACAGAAAATACATACTGACAAAGTTTCTTAAATTAACAATATTCTTAGAAGTTTAGTTTATGGCCCTGCCTTACACAACTAAAAAGGCAATTGAAAATGCACATTAGCAAAAGATCTCTCCGTGAAAGGTGTGAAAGAAATGTCAGTGTTATAATGCTATATTTTTGGATACTTTGTACAGATTTAACTATAGTAATAGATTATTTTCCTTATACTTTTAGCATATATAGGTGTTCAATAACAATATAGAACTTAGTTTATTAACTTTATTTTAATCATATCAGAAAGTATGTATTCTGCTATAACTTTTTTCTTTTTCCTTTTTTTTTTTAAATTTGGGTATAGTTGTTTTACAACGTTGTGTTAGTTTCTACTGTACAGCGTAATGGAGTTCCTTGTGCTATTCAGCAGGTTCTTATTAGTTATCTATTTTATACATATTAGTGTATATATGTCAATCCCAATCTCCCAACTTTTTTCTTATACTACACTTTATGTTTGTAAGCTGTGGCCTGTTGATCTATTATGTATTATAGATGAGGTTCATTTATTTTTACTGTTGTTTTGTATCACAATGTATATTTTTCCAGTCTCAGGTTGACAGATAGTTTGAGTTGTTTCCAATGTTTTGGTATTATCAACTAGTCTGTAAATACTCCTGTATGTGTCTCCTGGAACATAATGCTGGAGGATGTCATGGTATTTTTCTAGAACTGAAATTGTTTGAATGTAAGACATCTACATCTTCAACTTTACAAAATCATGCCAAATTGTTTTTCAAAGTGGGGTCACTGGTTACACTCTTGTTATTCACACGCTTATGAATACATAATATTAGCTGGTCTTTCCATTTTCCCCCATACAAATATGTATAAGATGATGTCAATTGTGGTTTAATTAGAAATTCCATGATTATGCTTATTAGGCATGTGTTTCTTCTTGCATGTAAATATTTTACTTTGAGGAGTTGCTTGTATTTTATCATATTGATTTTTCCCTCAATTTGTTTCTTTGTATGTTCTGAATATTAATCCATTGTTGGTTATGTAGTCTGTAGTTGACACCTCCTAGGTTATGTCTTGCATTTTTCTCTTAATATTTTAAAAAATGTAACATGTATAATGATAGCTCTTTTCAGTTCCCCAAGGATATTTATGTTAGATATAATAATACTGGAAGGATATTATTTTGACTTTTTAAGGAAGAAGAAATCCACTTAGAGGATAAAAGAGACTTCCAAAGTCAGTCAGAATTGTTTTGAAATCCAAATTATGTCCTAGGTCATGCTTTTTGTCATGCTTCAGAACATGTCATTTTTAGAGCACTTCCTTTTAGAATAAATATGTTTTCTTTATGAAGGTTGGATCCAACTGGTATTTTTTTTTTTTTAACTTCTTGGAATATATGACATATTAATTGAGTCAACTCTAGATTTTGGATTATGGTGTCCTTAGTTACTTCTTATTGGCACTCAAGCAAGTAAAATCATTAACTTTGCTTACAGCCAAAACACATTAGACCAGTAAACTCTGTAGTTAGGTGTAATACAAAACTAAAATATCATATAATTTTAATGGTCATTTGATTTGTGTCAGAGATATGGAGGTAAAATCCAATTTTAATTTTTTAGAATGTTGTAAACACCATGAAAATTGGATAATCATTCATTCCAGGTACTATCCAATAATCCATTATTTAGTGTAGTATTTCTGTGCAAAATGAATAAAGACTGTGTATAAACTAAGTTGACTCATGTAGCACAAAGAATGTCTACTTTTACCCCAAACTTCTGCATTTTAATAGAAAATAGATTAAAAGACCAATGAAACATTTTTCTATTAATGAAAATATTATTTTAAACAAAAAGAGATGGAACTGTACATTATAACTAAGCTCTTTATGCTGAAGTTTATTATATATTTTGAATCAAACCAAAAAGTTTAAGAATTTGTACCAGTGTTTGGTCAACCTCAGAGCTCACATATTTTTAATAAAACCCTCTGTTTTGTGTTTACAATTGTTTATGTGGCTTCTTCATATGGTCAGCAGCTGGGAGTTATGCAACATCAAGACCATGAAATGTTCTACATAATTCCCAGTGCCTTCCTTATGCAAAATCATAACAGTAGCAGAGTTATGAATTTGAGCCTTAGATAAATAATATATTTTAATGCATTCTGAGAGAAATGACCTTAGTGTTCTACAACAGTACCAAAACACCTGAGGCACTGACAAAAGCTATAAAACTGAGTGTCTGAAAGTGCAAATGTTGGTGCAAAGGGATGCAGGATGCCTCTTATCACTGTAGGCTGTATGGAAAAGCATGCATTTTGGAAATTGACTTGAGTTTGTATCTTAATTTTCCCTCTTACTAGCTGTGTAGTTTATTTTAACCTGTAAAATAGGACATTTCACTAGTCTAGGTTAGGCTACAGTAGCAAAAACCCTGAAAACCTGAGTAGTTTATAAAAAAATGACTGAGGCCATGTGTCTGTCATGAATTGACAGACTTCATCATATCTGCTCACTCTGTGACACAGCCTGATAGAGAAACCACTATCTGAAAAGTTGTGATTAGCTGAAGCAGAGGGAAAGAGCTCCCACAAATAAATAATTCAGTCCAGAAGTAACCAACACTCACTATACGGTCCCACCCAGTCATGGTAGAGTCTGAAAGAGCAGTCTTATCATCTACCTGCAAAGCAAAGACCCAGAAATACTAGATGCAGCATGAAAGATCACCACAGTGTTGTCAGGAATTCACTAATAATCTGCATAAAATTTCTGGCATAGTGTTTATTAAATGCAATGGTAGATATCTGGAAGCATTCTTCATTAGGTTATTACCCAGCACACAATATTGGCATTAGGGAGAAAAGATAAAATGACATCATCTAGGAATAAAGTTTGTTTATACTTTATAGCCCATCTTATGTTAAGTTTCTTTGGTGAAAATATTTTTAAAATATACAGAGTTTTTTTCATTTGAAAATTTTTAAAATGGCATTATCATCATCACAATTATCCAGCTAATAATGAAAACTAGAAGTTCAGTCTGAAAATCAGAGGACTTATGTTTTAAGATACTCTTTGGATCTTTTCTAAATGTAATAAACATGGCAGGAAAATTTTTTCATAAAGCAACATTTTAATGAACAATTCAAATGAAGAGAATCAAACAATAAATTTTATGGTTCAACCCTTTAAATTTTTTGAGGTAACTAGACCCAGAAAATTAATTTTCTTTTCCCGTTCTGATTTCTAAAAGTTTGGTGTTTTCTAGATCATTCCTCACAGAATAGTATGTATAGCATTTAAATTCCTATAATGAGTGAAGAAAATTTACTGCTACATCTCCAAACTTCTGCACAACTATGAAAAGCACAGTTTACTTCCATTTGTATTCAGTGAATATTTATCATATTTATCATTAAAAAATTGTAGATTTATATCAGAAAGTAAGAGTCTCGAAAGAGATAAAGACAAGAAAAACAAATTGTAACTATGTCTGAAAAAAATGAATCTTGAAAAAACATTATGTGTTCCAATCTTGACCTCCAGATAGATGAGTGACTCATAATACAAAAAAGATATTGCATGTTATCTATAAGTTATTTAGAATACAAGTTTGTATTACTATAACTCAGACATTATAACCCAATTCTAAGTTATCAAACTTCATCACACAAGTAACTGACTGATTTCTGTTTATTTATTTATTTGTTTATTAACTATAGTCCCCGTGCTGTACATTACATCCTCGACACTTATTTTTCTTATGACTGGAAGTTTGTACCTTAGACTTTTAAAATTATACCCTAAAACCACCCCCCAAAAGGGAAGTGAATATATCTTTTAGAGGCATTTTATTTAGAGATGAGGAATTATATTAACTTCTTGCTGAAAAGAAGGGATTTAACAACCTTAACCATATCTGATACTTATCTAAATGTGAAGGTTTGCTTACCACTTAACTTAAACGTACATATCTCTGTAAACTTAGAGTGAATATATATTTACGTTTAAAAATACAAAAAAACATATCTACTGATTCTTCAACAAAATTATAATCTAATGAATTTTAAGAAACTTCAAATAATAAATATATAAGCAATAAATATATATACATATAGTATTGGGGAGATTTTTTTAAGGCACGGTTATTTTCATTCACGCTTCTAGAATAAATTCAGAAGAGTTTCTTTTTCATGGGGAAGAGTTACTTTTTTTCATTCTCTTGTCTTGGATAACTGACCCAACCTGCATCAACTATATTACATTCCAACCTTTGTCATACAATATTACTCTGGCAAGGTTAACTGGCACAAACTTTACCAGGATCAGAAACTGATTCTTAATCTCTTGAGGGACAAAGCTGGGTGATATGATTTGCAAGATAAATAGAGACAGATCAACTCTGTTATCAGTACTCTTAGCCACTCTACTTTATTGCATCTCACTTGAAGCTAAGGCACTACCAAGTATCAGGAAGGGAATGAAACTACAAATTATGTCAGGAGGCAGGTGAGTGTTTATTATCCTGACATCTGAAATCTGGGAACAGAAATTCTTATCATTTACTTATTATAAAACAGATGTAAATTTGCTTACTGTAATGTAATAATCAATAATTCAAAACTAAGTTATAAAAAGAAAAACAATAATCTATAGCTAACATCATGCTTCATAATGGAAGACTGACTGCATTCCTCATTAAATGAGGGTAAGGCAAGGATGTCAGTTCTTACCACTCATTCAACATGGCAGTTAATGAGGAAAGAAAAGGAAATAAAAGGCATATAAATAGGAAAGGAAGATATAAACTTTCTCTATTTGCAGGTGACATTGTAATCTACATAGAAAATTCCAGGAATCTACTAGTCAATCTACCAATCTATTCTATACAGTAGCAATAATAAAATGGAAACCAAAATTAAAACCAGTACCATTTATAATCACTCAAAAATCAAAATACATAAGTATAAATTTAACAAAACATGTACAGTATTTGTATACTAAAATTTTCAAAGCACTGAAGAGACAATCATTTTAATAATCCGGAAAACTGAACATAGTAAGGATGTTGATGATCGCCAGATTAATCTATAGATTTAACGCAAACCTATCAAAATTCCAGTAATATATTTACAAGTATTTCTAAATTTACACATTCTTTGGGATTTGTAAGGTTTAATTTTCAAAAATATAAGTGCATTAAAAAGCATAATCTTTAACGGAACTTGGGGTAAATTACTTTGTAACCAAAGAATGCTCATATTTGAGGACATTTAAAGCCTTATACATCTGTGTTTGCAGTTTGGGATCCCAGAGTCACAGAATATAGCATAACATTTTATTTTATACAATAAGTAAAACAATTCATATAAAACATAAAGATGGGCAACTTATGTTATTCTACTTAAGTGAGAGCATCATGAAGGAGCAACAGGTGTGGTGATGGCCAGCCTCTCCAAGACAAATAAAAGAAATAAATGAAATATTTAGAAAAACTTTGTCAGTTCTAAAATGATTCTTATCACGTATTCTACCAAATTGAATGTGGAGAACAGAATATATTATTATGTGAAGGTAATGGTTCACTAAAAGACAGAATTAAATAAAGTCATGAGATGTGTTTTTATATAGAAAACAACCAAAAAATTTACAGTGACCAAGAAAATGCTCCTCCTCAGACTGGTTACTTCCCCTTGGTTGCATTTCAGTTCCCATGTGACATGTGGCATTTTTTATCTTGACACATTACAGTCTTAAACCTATGACCTTCCAGAGAGTTTAGTGCAGTCAGAATTTATTGCCACAAAGATAAGAGGATAATTTAGTTTTTCAAATACAGTTTGGATGAATGTCGAGGCAACCTATCACCAACCCAAAATCTCAAATGGAGAGCATCTTCAGAAAGTTCCACTCCCATGATATAAAAAGTAAGACCATCTGTGATCAGTATTTGATTAGTAAAAGAATCTTTTTGCCTGAAATATTTTTTCTATTTATAAATTCCACAGAGTGAATTTAATTGGGCTGTAAAAATCCAATGACTCTTAATATTTCAAAACTTATTAAAACCCAGAGAATTGTGAATTCATCACTGGGCAAAGTTTTTGTTTGTTTGTTTACTCCCCAGTTCTTTCTACTGCTCTTCAAATGACTAGTTAATGGAAGCCAGCAAAAGAGAGCTTATATTTATCTTTATAATAACAAATAGCTGGTTAATGCACAACAGAACAAAGAATTAAATATGACTCTAAAATTTAAAATAAATAATGAAGGAGGTTAGTAAGTAGAGCTAATAAATTAAGGTTACTAGCTGAGGTTCAGGTCACAGGGGTTAAGGTCACTCATACATTCTTCAATTTAAGGAGAGTAGGATTAGTAGCTTGAGAACAGAGGCTTTGGAAAAAGAAATATCTGGGTTTGAGTTGTATCTCTGCCATTCACTTGCCGTGAACATGGATAATTCATCTTACATCTCCAAGTCTCAGTTTCCCGAGCTGTAAAAGTGCATGATAAATAAGACCAATTTCATAGAGATGTTGTCAGATCTTAAGTGGCTTAATCTATTATAGTGTTTTATAAAATACCTAGCACAAAATAATTATTCACTAAATCTTAGCTATTTTGAGTCCTGCATACTCCCCAGGAGTTCAGAAAAATGTGGATTCCTTAAAGACAGTGAATACCCTCTAGTTAGTCCACTTCTATAGACTGACACCTAATTCGATGGTTTCTGGGAAAAAATAATTAAGGAGAACAAAACACTGATGATTTTATTAAGAAGTTAACCTGTTTATGTGCTGACCTGAGTTCATTTGTTCAAAAATATTCGTTTACAGTTATACAGCTATGACATTAATGGTTTTTCTATAAGCAAATTGGTAGTGGAACTGAACATAGTATGGGGTTAATGTTGTTTTTGCTAGACAATAAAAATTATTATGGACCTAATCATATTATCAAAATTAGTACCTGCTTTTTGTGGAAAACTTGAAGTGCAGAAAGGAGAAAATTGGATGAATTTACTATAGTTTATGGCCTGCTGGGTTTTGTTTTTACACTTTTTTCATGAGCACTTTCTCATGTCATTAAATTGTCAACAAAATCCTCATTTTTAATGGCCGTATAATGAGTCCAATGAATTCTGAAAACTATTTACAAGTTGCTTAGTCTCTTTGAATCTTAGTTTCCCTGTCTGCAGCATGGTGATGATAACAGCCACCCCAAAGGCTTACTGCGGGGACTAATGAGGCAGTGCTTGTGAAAATGCTGGAATGGTAAGCTAGAATGCACTATACAAATGTTAGTTAGTATTAGCTCTATTAAGCCAATAAGGGGAAAAAAACCCAATGGGGTGAATATTGGCAGAAAAAGAAAAGCTTTGACTGCTATTTTATAGTGATTTTCTATTTCAAGAGGAGGAATGGGTTTTATTGTCTCTCTCTTTTTTTTTTAACTTATGATTAATATTGCTACCATATAATTAGAATAAATTCTCCAGAAAATAGAGGTAGAAGGAAAGTCAAAGTTTGCAAGTAGGCAGAGAATAAGAAGTAGGAAGAGTTACCTCAAGTGGTCATCACCATTTTAAGGATTAAAAAATATTAAATTGGATTCATGCAAATATTTTTAAATCTTCATACTTGTATTTTTAATTTTTTGAATGTTTTGAGATGTATTTTGCTTTAGAGAGCATCAAAAAGTGGGGTCCATCCTCCATTCTACACTTACTCCCTCATTTCTTTGTTTTTAATAAATTCAAGTATTCAAAAGTATCTATTATATTTGGGGGGGAAGATTTTAATTTTATAAATATGGGTGAATGTTCTAATAACATTCTAATGTTCTAATGTTCTAATAACATTCTAATGTTATAATAATAATGTTTTCGTTACTCTCAAAAAAATCTCTTGATAGTGTTCCTGTCACAGTAAAATATAGAAAAACATTTGGGTGGTTTTTGGTCTACTGCTTCTTGGGAGGTTATGCTTCAAAAAGTTGAAATATGTCAGAGAGCCACACATACAGTTTTATTGTTAAGCACAACAATCTACTTTATCTTAGTAAAGTTCAACATGATGAAAAGCAATTCTTGTGTACCAAAAGCAAATCATAAGTATGCACTGGGCTGAATGATAAAAGACTTGAGTTCTACCACCGATTCTGCTGGTTCTGCTACCAGTTTGGGCAATGACTAATAGCAAGCAATTGTAAAAGGCTTTTGCTTATAATGCAAATCAAATCCCATCTCACGCATACAAAGGTGTTTTGCATTCATCTGTCATTTCAACCAGAATTATTGCAAAGTTTTTCCTCTCTCTTTCTCTACCTCCAGGATATAGCATTTTTTTTCTGATTTATATGGTCCTCATTGAACTCCTCTAAATCTTCCCTGTGTTTATTATATCACCACCATCCTTTCTTTTTTCAAACCTTCTTTCTTCTTTTAAAGAGACATAAAAATATATTACAAATGTAAGCTGGAATTAGCTTCATGTCCTGAAATTACAACTTGGCTCTCATGAAGGCCACTGAGAGTACCTCAACATCTCTCTGCAGTTTGTGTAGAAAAATCATGGTGAAAGATAAAGAATACTTTTTTTCCTCCTTTTCTGAATATTTTAGAAGAAAAAACTAAGGGATGATATGTGAACAGAAAGAACATTATTTGAGTATCCCATTGTTTACATTCCATTTGGGGAAATATGACCTATAGAGGGCAAACAATTAGCAAACCATGAAACCTCATACATATTTGATGAGTCAAAAAGTATTTATAGAGTGGCTAATAAGTAGCTAACCAATTGCTCAACTGTGTGGTCCAGATGAGGAAAGTAGGAGTTAAGAGCAGAGAGTACCTACATCATCTACTACATTTCCAAAGATTTTTGTTTTAAACATTATGAGCTCCTATGAAGAGGGTTTGGTATGTTGGCCAGGAATCAAATCTGTCAACTGCTTTGAAGATAGGTTTCCAAAATGAACTCTGTAATAAAGGCAGGGAAACTGGATGGGGCAAAAACAGAGATAATGAGTCCATTAAATGAGACCACACTCATTGTCTGAATGAGTACTTGCATCTGAAGAACTTTCCAAAGGAGACTAAGCTTGCTTAATTTAGAAAAGTCTTGGAGAAAGAATAGCATTTGAGCCCAGCTCAATAACCTCATGCTCTTCTGAGCTACAAATTGCTGCAATAATTTAGTAGGTTTACCACATTCTTTATATACTTTCCCAAATGATTTTAAGTCATATGCTTATTACATGAATTCAAATTAATTTTGTTGTGATTGTTTTTTGGACTCTAACACCCCTAAAATATTCTATGAGAGTAAAGAGTTGAGCCAGGCATTGCTTTTATGTTCAGCTCCTGGCACTTTATGAGCACTAAATAAACTAATCTTGGGGTGATATGGAATGAATTAACCTTGGGGTGCTTTAGAACCTATGCTAGCAATGGCTGATTTGCTGAGTTTTGTTGAGCAATCACTGATGTTCATTTTCAATAACTGAGTTGAGAATTGCTCCTATAGTTCCTCTCCTCTATTCTTCAAGGTCACACGTGCTCTGTGAAAAGCAGAAGTAGCCACATTTTTACAGCCCAAGAGATTCTTCATGCTTCATCTGGTTCAAAACCCCTCTTCCTACTTGGTTTTCTTGTTTCTATCCAAGGTCCTTATACATGAATTTTTCTCTTTGTCTTGAAATTGATAAACAACTTGAATATGCTACTCAGATTTTAGTTGCTATTTTGGTTTTACTTGTGAATATTGCCCCTTGAATAGCCCATTTTCGTGACAGCCAAGCTAAGCCAGCTCAGCACCTCCTCAGCCCCACTCCATCCATAGCCCAGGGAAGGACAGCTAGGTCTCCAGATTGTCTGGAATTAAAGAAACTGACAGGTTTTTTCCAGGACTGGGATTCCCCTGGGAGTGCCCCATCATGCCTGAGTGGACAAAAAAAATATTACTTCCTCATTTTCCTAAGATCTAACAATTATACGTAGTCCCTAAGGTGTTCCTAAATTGTCATGTTGCAGCATGTCCCGATGAGGTTTTATATATGTAAAAATAATCTCTGTGAAAGACTTGTGAATGGTTCTTTCCTTGTTATTTATTAATTTAACAAACTCACTCAGAATAATTTAAATAAACTTTCTGATATACTTTCCTGGGATCTTGAAGCTGGTTAAAGAACTAATATTGACTAACCAAGGTTTTGTTTTCACCTCTGCATTATCTAACAACAAAATATTGGTTGGTTCCTTGCTTGCTTGTTTGCTGTGTTATTTATGAACACAGCTTTGCCTGCCTCTTGGTTTCTGACAATAGAACTTAGTAAAGCAGAAAATCTATTAAAAACCTACTCCTGATTTGTTTTCTTTATTACAAAATAATATGGATAGCATTAATCTGAATTTTGGGGTTAGATATTTTCTTCTGGTACTAAAATTAATCAAATAAAATTTTCCATTCTTTTTATGATCCAAAAAGCACAAAGTTTTTAAAGTAGTCATTATTATATTTATTGACAGCTTTTCACACACTCATATTCTGGTATGTTGAAATACTTATCTTCATTTTCTGATATCCTTTTATTACACTTTTACATTATTATTGGGGAAAGAAGAAAAATTCTAATTAATATTATTGATCTCTTAGAAAAAAATACATGGACTGTTAGTTGAAAATCACTGGCCTATACCCTTTTCCCTGAGTTCCACAAAGTATATTTCCAACAGCCTATTGAAATGTCAGACTTCATCCCACACTGAACTTGTCTTTCACCTACAAGCAACCTCTTCCTCAGGTTAGTCTTCATTCTATAATCCTTATCTTTTAAAATAGGGTGCACCGTCAATTAGAAGCCCTGAGTCATCTTTAACTCCCATCACATTGTTTGGGTTTTGTTTTTTTTTTTTATTCTCCAACATCAAATCAATTAACAAAAACTGTTGGGCTTCCCTGGTGGCGCAGTAGTTGAGAATCTGCCTGCCAATGCAGGGCACACGGGTTCGAGCCCTGGTCTGGGAGGATCCCACATGCCGCGGAGCAACTGGGCCCGTGAGCCACAATTACTGAGCCTGCGCGTCTGGAGCCTGTGCTCTGCAACAAGAGAGGCCGCGATAGTGAGAGGCCCGCGCACCGCGATGAAGAGTGGCCCCGCTTGCCACAACTAGAGAAAGCCCTAGCACAGAAACGAAGACCCAACACAGCCATAAATAAATAAATAAATAAATAAATAAATAAATAAATAAATAAATAAATAAAAACTGTCAATTCAATCTCAAAAGTATTTCTTAAATCTGGCTTTTCCTATGAATCTGTACTGCTGCCACCTACTCAAAACATAACCATGCCTCACTCAGACATGCTTCAGCCACCAGAACTTTCTTTGACCTTCCATCTTTCATATAGCTACTAGATTTATCTCCTTATAAAGTAAATCTCCAGTCAATTATTCAGTCATTTGGTCACTTTTTAATTCTTTTATTCAAGAAATACTCAAGCAACATCATTTTTGAGCCCAAATTTGATTTTGTGTTCCTTTTTAGGTTGCCCATTATAAAGTTTGAGGCACCTTTATAGCTCATCCTCCACAGATGTGTAAATTCATTAGTGAAGTCATTGGCGTACCGGCTTCATTGCTCACTCCATTTTATATAATTCCCTCTTATTTACTTTTTCTATTTGGTTTCATCGTTGTCTTGTGTTGTGTATAACTTCATAATTAAGTTGTGCCACAAGATGAAGCATATATATAGTCATCCACTCACATTTCCAAACCTAATCTTACTGGCTTCAAAAAATCATTCTGGAGTCCTTATTACTCATTAGATAAAATACACAAAGCTTAGCATTGCTGCATTGTCTGGTCCCTACAATTCTTCAGCATCATGTCCCAGAGTCCGGTGTTCTAGACCACAGATCTTCTAAGGAGTCATAGAGTAAGCTTTTCAACTTACCATGTTTTGTATTTTGATGATATTATCAAACACGCTCTGAGGAGCACAAGTATTTCATAACATGAAAATAAGAATTTCCTAATATAAAAGTTATAATATCAAGTAAATTTGAAAAGTGGCATATAACACATTCTTCTTATGAAGACCCTGACTGCACAACTGCTTAAACCTAAAGTAGTATTTTTCAAACCTAAAGATTTTAAGACTCACCTGAGACATTTTTTTTTTAAGTCATGGATTATCGGGCCTATTTAAAGGAAGATTCTGAATCATATATCTGAGGTAGGCACTGAGGTCTGAATGTTACCCCCTTCCCAATTCACATGTTGAAATCCTAATGCCTATTGTGATAGTATTAGGAAGTACGGCCTTTGGGAGGATCTTGGCTCATGACCCTCCCAAATCATGAAGAGAATCTCATTCTCTTCATGAATGAAATTAATGCCTGTGTGAAAGAGGACTGAGATCTGAAGCCTCTTCCACCATGTGAAGACACGATGAGAAGTCTGCAACCCCAAAGACAGTGTGGACTTAAAAAAAATGCACAACGTGAGAGTTGCGAGTTAAGTTTTATTTGGGGCAAAATGAGGACTGCAGCCTGGGAGACAGCATCCCAGATAGCTCTGAGAAACTGCTCCAAAGAGGCAGGGGGTAAGGTCAGTATATATGTGATTTTTGGTGAAGGGGGAATACATGCAATCAAGCATATATTTTTTACAGAAGATTTCTGCTAGTCTTGTGCAGGTTACTGCTAGTCACGAGGAGCAGACATCACCATGAAGGATTTTAGTGCTTTTCTGGATATGAGAAGATACAAGAATTAGGCTCATAAAATTGGCTCCTGAAAATATCTAACTGTCTGAAGACCTGTTCTGCTAGCTTTTCCCAGAGCACAGAGTGCCTCATTTCTGCTCTCCACCTGAACTCCTTTCAGGGGGTGTCGAAAATCAGCAGCTGCAGCAGCACATGATTTAATCCTTGTAGAGGTAGACGGCACGTGCCAATGGAAAATGCCCATTCGTAGTTGACAGTAGCTTTCACCAGAACTCAACCATGCTATCACCCTGATCTCGCACTTGCAGCCACCAGAACTGTGGAGAGTAAATTTCTGTTTATATGCAGCCTGTGGTATTTTATTATAACAAAATGGAAAGGACTAAGACAGTGAGTTTGTGAAATCTGTATTTTTATTAAGTGACCTAAAGCACATTTATAATCCAGAAAATTTAAGAAACACTTGCTAAAATTTCTGAGAATGCTGCAATAAAGAGACCTTTATTACCTTTGTTTACCCAGTGTTTGCCAAGCATGTTTAGGTATGGACATCTTTTTTTTATCTGACATCTAGTTCTCAGAAATGCTGACTTACGTTATTCTCTCTACACAAAATTATCTTCCCAGCCAGGAAAATTCCTGGACATCCTTCAAGATGAAGCTCAAAGCAACTTTCTCCATGAAGACTTCCCTGAGCTCTCCTACTCAGCCCTACTTCCAGCATTATAACATGTATCTAGTCACATTGTATTATTTTAACAATGCAATTTATTTCCTTCCTCTATTTCCTTTCTCTAGTTTCTGAGTAACTTGAGGGCACTGAACAAATACTTTACGTGTTGAATGCATATGAATGAATAAATTCATGAAAGACTCCATGAATGAATGGTATGATATCATCAAGCCTTCTATAATAGAATAATTATGGATCAATCAGCACAAAATAATCAGAATTAATGGTATAGTCAAATTCCAATTTTGTTCTTTATATCAATTTTGTTCTTTATATTTAACTCATTACTAGGGCATATGTTAATGTAAAGTAATCTTCACATGTAATATTAGAAAAATCTATTCCTAAGTTTATGACTACCACCACTCACTATGTCACATTTCTCTTCTAGACTTTTCTTCTTGATCAAATCTTTCCTGGACTTTAAGACAGCAGGAGAATCAATGCTTTCTCACACTGTCATGCATTTACCACATTCCTCCTGAGCTAATAGCTTAAGTATACTTTTAGGATTTATAAGAGAGAAACATTTCTATGAAACGTTTGCATAGGCAGATTTTTATATGAGATACAGGAAAGATGACTTCAATATGTTTACTGTAATAGTTTCTTAAGGATCTCATTGTGGACTGAAAATATGGGCCCAGTATTTTTCAAAATTTTAATTTTTGGTTTGATTGTTTTCATTGTCTTATATAAATATTTACAGAATACCTCTTAGTACAAATGAAGAGAAAATCTAAAACTGAACATTAGTTGAAATTTCGTGAAGATTCTTAGCAAAAGAGACAACTGCTATGTGTATTGAAATCAAATGTTTATTATTGTGGGGTCTATTTTGGCATTATAATTTCCACATAGTTACCCAAAACAATATACAAGTATGATTTTCTTTTTTCTAGTCAGCAGACATGCAGTTTAATATCCTATTGTTAACTTCTCAATTTAAAAATTATTTTTAGAATAGAATGTATTCAATCAGTGACTGTAGCCAACTGTGCTGTGTTCATAAAAATAATTCTGTTCAAGTTTAGACTTAAAAAAATAAAATACAGGATTTGTTTTGAGAAATCGATAATTAACTCTATTGTATGTGTTCTTAAAAATGCACTTTATCCTTTAAGGCAATGTGTGCATATGTTGTTTTCAATAATACATGAATTATGACTTCATAAAGCATATTACCATTTCTTTGAATTACTGATCATCTGCTTTTAAGTGAAAAAACAGACTTATCTGTTTTTAACCTGAAGAATTCCCACAATAGAGCTTTACATATAGAAGGCAATAAACCTCTGTTGATTTTATCTGTCAACTTCATTTAACTACTCACTGAGTCAACTATAAGCAACATATGGAACTCAACAGAAGAATGATCCTGATCTATGACGAAGAAAATAAATGGTAAGATGAAAGATTCCAAAGGTTAAAACAAAAAGTAAAAAAGTTTCAACTTTCTAAATGTAGGAAGTCCTGCATGAATAGCAGAGGCCTCTGGATTATTTCTAAATAGCCAAAGGGATTCTTCTGACTAGAAATTTATTGCATTGGCTCAGACAAAAATGTGGCTTATTTGTATATCTTTAATGGTGTTGCATTTCTCATAAGCCACTTATGAGCAGTGGTAGCTAACACATACACAAAGAAGCCACGGACAAGGAGAGAGAAAAGCCACATTCCATTACACAAATTCATATCCCCTTGGCTCGGTTCCTAGAGCAATGTGGGTCACACAGAAGGAGGCTTGCTGTTTGCCAGCCCTATTTTCATTGGTAGAGGGAACCACCTGCAGATTGGTTGCAAGGTTATGGGAAGTCTCTGGTGGTATTTCCATCAGTATGCCTTTGGTAGTTCAGTCTCTGAGTCCAGCTCCCATTCCTCTATTAACCAAGACAGGTGTGGTCAGATTCCTTTGGTCTTGATTCATTGGTTCTTATTCATGGAAAACTCCCTGGTATTTTTCCCAAGAAATACTAGCAATCCATATAAATTTTAGCCATTTAATTTGTTGCTAAATTCACTGGCATGCTATGTCACAGGGAATTATATTATTGGATTCCTGAACTTCCTATTTCTCTGTCTTTTCTTCAGACTATTTTACTTTAACCTTGCACTCTGTAGAATAAAATAGTTATGCCTTTTACAGTAATGCCTGTACCTACTCATACAAATACAGTTTACATGCTCCATTAAGCATGTTATAAATTGGCTCCTTAGAAATCCTAAGAAAAGCTTCTTGATGTTTACTATTTCAGAATATGTCTCATAAATTAAATGTTACTTTGAGTTTAAACTCACTTTTGAGTGAGTTTAAAAAAAACCCCTGAAGATTTACTAATGTCTGCAAAATTTGTATTTATGTTAGTTGGATGTTTAAGGTGTTTTTCTTTTTACTGATTCCGATTTTGTATATCTGAGTCTTTATACTCTGCCTCTGCATTTCCTTATGGTCTTTGTTAATACCCGAAGTGCATCACCTAATTTGAAACATACTTGCTGCTGTTTTCAACTATATTCAGTTTGTAGCTTAAATATATGAGATAAAGTAACTGTAGAAAATGTGAATTTCTAATGCTAGACATTCCAAATAGGCCTTTGCAGCCAGGAATGTGAGTTAGTCTGGGCAAGGAATGATAAACTTGGGTTATTTTAAAGTAATAGGCAATGGGTGTGAATCCTGAATTTAGAAGTTTATCTATTTAATTTATATGAAAAGTTGTGTTAGAAGACTGGACTTGGAGGGTCTTGTATGAAATGTACCCAAGCACAAACAAGTTTGGTGTGTGATGTTAAGACCAGACACACCAAAAGTAAGTGATGCAGAAGGAAATGTGGTTCAACTTCCTCTGTCCTTGTCCAGCTGTCAGTCTCTGGTGGCAGCCACTTTAGTTTAGTTGGGAAGGAAATAGGATATTAGAGTGAGTGAACAAATAAGGAGAGTGAAACAGGATGTACATGCTGTGACTAATAAGAGCAAAGCACCCGTAGGTTTACAACTCCTGCCCAGACTAACTCACATTCCTATCTGTACAGCCTAGTTGGAATGTCTTTTACCCGTAAGCCTGAAGGCAGAAGTGATGGGCACTGACAGAAGAATGGCTTCCACATGCTTTCAATATGGTGGAAGTTTCAGGTGAAGGTCTAATTTGATTGGCCACCCTCATGATTTGGGTGGAGCACCAAAAGAGATACTTTTCACAGATCCACGTCTGTTTTTTAGGGAAAATAAGGTTAAATAACAAAACTGAAATGCTGTGGTAATAATAAATCAATGAAGCATATTCAGTAGCATATGTGAAAAATTCCAAACAATAGTAAAGGCAAGAATATATGATTGAAACAAACAAATGGGCTACAGTGTAAAAATGAAGTCTTCATCTAAAGCCACTTTTTCTACCATTGCAAAGAACAACTAGCTCTTAGGAAGCATAAAATAAATGACATTTCTATAGTTACATGCTCTTTACCATAGGGACAAATATACACTTAAGTGATGTGTTTCAAATCAAATATACACCAGATAATAACATACAGTGATATGCAGCAAATTTGGGGCACTGAGGCCTATGTTAGTCCAGGCTAGAGAAACAAGATAGTTTAATGTAAAATGTTTAGCCTAATGAACCTGTCTACATTTCAAATTATGTGTTTCCTCATTTGTTCAGCCACAGAGGATGGTCTGAATAAAATTAGGTTCCTGAGGTAAGGAAAAGTAGACTGCCCTATCTCAGATCTTCTCTGTTCTTGGGGTTCAGGGAGATTAGGTACCATGCCCAGGATTACACAATCAGAAATGTGAAGATCTAGCATGAGAGTCTAGGATTTTTACTCCAAACTCTATGTCCTTTCTCCCATCTCACATATCCCTAAAGTTATGATTCAATCCCAATTCAAGCCACTGACCATACTGAAATAAATCACATAGGCTTTAGGACTCTCCCACTAATCTCCCAGTTCTCACTAGACCAAGCGTAGGTCAGAATATTGATCTTTCTTATGATTGGTCTCAAAGCCTTATGTTGACACAGCAGCAGGCTGAAATCTGGTTTTAAATTCTATGAATTTATTTATTCCTATAATTAAAGCTCATTAAATCTACTGTGGACCATAAAACCAAAGAGAACAAGCCATGTGTCATCCCTCAAAAAATTCAGAGACCAGTGCAGAGACAGACAATAAAATGGACAATTACAATTCACCACACTAATATAGAAACTTTTTTTTTTAAAGAAAAGGCAAAAATAAAACTCTAAATAAGACTAATAAAACTAATATTTAATGGCTGGCAGAAAAAGAGTAGCTAATGATAGTCACTGCAAAGCACAGAAGAAAGTGCAGAGATGAAGGCTGGGCCAGTAAGCACCCTGGGACACCTTCTGTGTCCCTTTCTCCATCTACAAAAAAGGAGAGTATGAAAATTCAGTGGGTATGTCTCATCAATGTGTTAATATATATCCAGTTCTTTACAAAGTGATCCATACTGTATTTTATTTACATTATTATTACTCTATGAAATAATGTCCACATGATTTGTATAACTGGAAAATTTACAATAATGTTTAGATATTTGTACCATTTTAATTGAATTATATGTTAGCAAATAAAACAACCTATCAATATATTATTCTAAAAATAGTATATGTGCATATGTAATCTATAGCCAAGACTCTCCCTCAATAGCTATCTGTATTTATTCTTAAGAAGACCACTGTTAAGGATTCTAAAAATGAATTTTCAAGGATTTTTGTTCCGTATTTTTGTATTCTCCTTCTTAGTGTGGCAGAAACCTGAATATTGTGCATATTACTGAGATGTTTATCCTATAATAATATTACCTGGCATTCTCCTCATTTGTCTTTCCAATACTTCTAGTTTTACACATTTGTGGATATATAACAGCTCAAGAGTGTGGGCCAGTGGCTCGCTGCAATGAAAGAGGGAGATAGTGGAGACTTAGACTCTAGTCTCATCTCTGTCGATAACTTGCCTAAAATCTTGGGTAATCCTTGGATTCCAACCCAACATTCATTCAATAAACGAGAGCTGGAAGTAAGGTGCTATGATAGGCACTATAAGAGTTGGGCTAATGAGCTGTGGTATTGTCATTTAAGAATTTGACAGTATGCAGGGGAGATAAAATTAGCATAAAATAACAAATATATATATTAAGTGTTATAAAAGCTACAGAAGTAAAATGCCATGAGAGCTTTTTAGGGGTACTATGGTTTCCAGCCGTGGTTACCAGGAAAGGCATGTTAGAGTACAAAGCAGGAACGCCTCTCTTCATTGCTGAAACACAATACTGAAATATTTTTAGTAATAGAATTTTAGGTAGTGTTACAGAAAGTAGAATACAATTGTTGTTTTTAACTACAATAACTATGAAGTTGTAAGGATTACCATAAAATATGTTATTGTTCTTTGAGCTTATAGAAAGCACTGAATAATGAATGTCAGAAATCATTAGATAGTGTAGATTTCATACGCATTCAAACATGTACTCTCCAATATACCTTAGTATTTCACATTCATCAGCCTATAATTTTTGACCTAAGTATACATACTTTCAAATTAGCTTGTAAAATAACCCTTTACTTATTTAAGACAAAATTATGATACTCCAACTAGCTATATCCTAGATCAAATTTTCTGCCATTTTTGCCACTTGAAAATAAAGCAGCTACCTTTTCAGAACTGAAAGAATACTTTCTTTTAAAGCCATGAAGCTGTATTAATAGAATCCCAAACATTCCATAGTGGTGGCTCAACATGCTAAAATGTAAGTTCAGAAAGCCCATTTTGATCCAAACTGTTTACTCTGATTTTCAGCAGGGGACGCTGAACAAGGGTCCACAGTTCAGTTCTTGAAACTGTGGTCTAGGTAGAGAACCACAGGGAGGCGGACTGGCAACTTTCAGAATGCCGAGGAGACAGGGCAAAGGGTTGTTCCTGACATTTTTCAGATGACTTTCTAAACAGAACTCTTCTATTACAGTTTTTGAAAGGGGGTTTCAGTAGTAACAGAGCAAGATTCAGAGGTGGGGAAGTTGCTATTAACATGGTGGAAAACTGCATTTTGGTGGTTGGAGTCAAGAATGAGAAGGAAAGAGGGGAAAAGGAGACAGAAAGAAAAGAAAGGCATTGACTAGTGGACAAAAATGCAAATGGCATTTTTTTATCAAAGTGTCTCATTTGATGTTTACACAAAAATCCAAAAAGCACCGCATGAATATAGTGGGTTTTCTAAGACAGAGAAAGAAAACTATGTCATTAATCCAAATATTGAATTTCACCTATGAAACCGGAACAGGGCGCCACATTTAACAAAATGGTACAGGTGAACATTTGGATAACACAACGGTCCCTGGAAAAGCTGTTCTATTAATTAGCCCTCAATAATACTTCTTTTTCATAGATAGGCAAATAGTCTTGTGTGCAAATTTGGTAAGAATTTAATTGTTTTCAGTGGAAGTTTGGATTGAAAAAACTTTCTTGCAGAAATACTGATTCTTTGAGAAGCAACAGGCACTCATGCAGAAATAAGTTCTGCCCACCTAACAGAAATGATTTATGTATCTCACCCACCACAAGGGAAGTTCCTTTAGAGAAGACCCTTCCTTACGTTATCTACTTTTGACACTCTGACGCTTACCACAATATCTAGTACATAGTAAGAACTCATTAAGTTGGATGAATGGAATTGAAATGTCCATAGTGGAGCAGAAACTACCTCCATTCAACAGTGACCAGTCACAGACATGGGACTCAACTCCTTGTCTGATATGCAGAAGATTATAGCTTAAATATAGCCCTTTTGGGGCACTTTCTGAACAATGTTTTTCTTCACAGTCGTATCACAAGTTACAAAGTTCAGCTGGAAAAAAATCACAAATGAAACATCTTTCCTGCTAATTCAACCATGGAAATTCAAACATGGCAATTGAGTTTTGGAAAGCAGAGGCTCTTTCATCCACCTGACTGACATAGCATTATCAGTTGACAGACTCATTACCACATGGTTATCAACTTACTCAAGCAAATGAAAATTTCATGAATACCTAGCTGTGGTGGCAGATGTTAACAGAGGCTGGCAGAGAGATTTAAAACATATTATGTACAAGTTTCTCATTTCTTATTACAAATTGTTTTCACTTTACTGATATGAACTGCAGGAATTGTCATGCTTTTCTCCTTTTGTTGTTTAGATCAGTATTCACTGCAAAACAGTTCTTTGCATTCAGTCCTTGCCAATTTTGATAAGGTGCAAATATTTTTTTGGCCTAGGTGAAGTGGAGCAAAATGAACATTTTTATACTATTTCTGTCTAGAAATGAAATTACTAAAACAGGTCAAAAGTGAATTTAGAATAATATCATAAAGGTGTCCTATACTAAACTTTTAATAGAAAACCTGTTTATTGAGATCTCTGCTGTAAGGAAGAGTGGATATTATTTTTGTCATTTTAAAGTAAACACATAAAAGAAATGTTTAGTCAAGTCTAATCAAGACAAGAAAGTGTATTGTTTTCTACATTATTTTGCTTTTTCTTTCTTTTGATTTTTTAAAGTATTTGAACAATCTTTGTTTGAGACAGACAAGGTTGAAGGGCTGAGGATGGAGCAAAGGAACCAGGGTTTGAATACATTCAACAGTCATGTAATAAACACTCTGAGCACCTAATGTGGGTCAAGCACAGCAGACATAGCTTTAATTAACCTCATCATTTATGGTTTAAAATTAATAAGACAAACATCTCCTGTCAAAATTCTTACACCCAGATTCTCATATTATCTCTCTTAGACCAATGTAATTAAGATCAAGGAACTAATGTGTCTTCATATGGATAGAACATTTCTACAAGTGATAGCTTTTAGTGACTACCAATCCTATACAAAGAAGGGCCTCACAAAATAAAACTAAGGTTGTAATATTGGGTCCTTAAATCTAATAGTAATTCTATTAAAGAAAGAAAATACTGTATTTTACTAAAAAAAAAAAAAGATTTAAGTTAAATTTCTAAAAGTATATGTTTCCATTCATTGAACAGAAACCAAACCATTGATGTACTAATAATGTACATTATTCCTTTTTTTTAAAATTGGAGTATAGTTGCTTTACAATGTAGTGTTACTTTCTACTGTACAGCAAAGTGAATCAGCTATACATATACATATATCCCCTCCTTTTTGGATTTCCTTCCCATTTAGGTCACCACAGAGCATTGAGTCGAGTTCCCTGTGCTATACAGTAGGTTTTCATTAGTTATCTATTTTATACATCGTAGTGTATATACGTCAATCCCAGTCTTTAATTCATCCCACCCCTCCTTACCCCCCTTGGTGTTCATACATTTGTTCTCTACTTCTGTGTCTCTATTTATACAGATGACCAAGAGGCACATGAAAAGATGCTCAACATCACTAATTATTAGAGAAATGCAAATCAAAACTACAATGAGGTATCACCTCACACCAGTCAGAATGGCCATCATTTAAAAATCTACGAACAGTAAATGCTGGAGAGGGTGTAGAGAAAAGGGAACCCTCCTACACTGTTGGTGGGCATATAAATTGATACAGCCACTATGGAGAACAGTATGGAAGTTCCTTAAAAAAACTAAAAATAGAACTACCATGTCACCCAGCAATCCCACTCCTGGGCATATACCCAGAGAAAACCATAATTCCAAAAGATACACGCACCTCAGTGTTCATTACTGCACTGTTTACAATAGCCAGGACATGGAAGCAACCTAAATGTCTATCAACAAAGGAATGGATAAAGAAGATGTGATACATGTATATGATAGAATATTACTCAGCCATAAGAAGGAATGAAATTGTGCCTTTTGCAGAGACATGGATGGACTGAGAGACTGTCATACAGATTGAAGTAAGTCCAAAATAGAAAAACAAATATCATTGTGGAATCTAGAAAAATGGTACAGATGAACCTAGGCCAGACACCATAAAACTCTTAGAGGAAAACATAGGCAGAACACTCTTTCACATAAATCACAGCAAGATCTTTTCTGACCCACCTCCTATAGTAATGAAAATAAAAACAAAAATAAACAAATGGGACCTAATTAAACTTAAAAGCTTTTGCACAGAAAAGGAAACCATAAACAAGATGAAAAGACAACCCTCAGAATGGGAGAAAATATTTGCAAACTAAGCAACTGACAAAGGATTAATCTCCAAAATATACAAGCAGCTCATGCAGCTCAATATCAAAAAACAAACAACCCAATCCAAAAATGGGCGGAAGACCTAAATAGACATTTCTCCAAAGAAGACATACAGATGTACATTATTGTTTTTAAAAGAACTGGTAATCAAGCAGTCCTGAATGTAGCTCTGCTATAATTGGTATTTATGGCATTTTTACATGTCCACTTTTAATTTTACAGCCATTGATTATGTAATTAGATGCAAACCATAATGAGCTTTTTTATATTTCTTAAATTAAGGAGCTCTTTATTTTTCTCCCCCACTGTGGCAGGTAGAGCAGATGATAAGTGTCTCCCATTCCGTCACTCCATGATCTGGTGTTCACACTTTTGTGTGATTCTGTTCCCTTTAATGTGGGCAGAACCTTGGGCTGCTTCTAACCAACTGAACCAGCAAGGCTGATGGGATGCCACTCCTGTGATTACATCACAATATATAAGACTGTCTTGATAGCAGACACTGGAGACTCTCCTTGCTTCCCTGATGAAGTAAGGGACCATGATGGCAGTGCTCATGTGGCAAGGAACTATAGGTAGTCTCTAGAAACTGCAGGAGGCCACCAGTTGCTGAGGAAGTGTTTCCAGCTGACAGCCAGGAAGAAGCTGGGGTCGGATATACAGCCATGGGAAATGAATTATAAAAGTCACCCAAATGACCTTGGAAGTGGGTTCTTCCCATGAAGCTTCCAAATGAAACTCTGTGAAACTCCTGAGAAGAGGACCCAGTGAAGCTATGCCTGAACTACCGACTCACAGAAATTTTGAGTTAATAAATTGTGTGTTGTTTTAAGCAGATAAGTGTGTGGTAATTTGATATGCAGTGATAAATAATGAATACACCAACTATTCTGCAATTCTTGAAGTCTAAGGAAGTATAGTAATTTCTATAAATAAGGAATTCATTTTTGTGTTCAATAAACATTACTTAATGCCAGCTACTCTTCTAGTTACTAGGGACATGGCGATAAACAGAAAGACACAATTCATATGCTCTAATGGAGGACGTTTTAATGATATTTAAAAGTTATAGAATAATTTTATAATTACAGTTGTGTTAAGTGAATAACAAATGATCAAATGTGGTCATGAGAATTAGGCAAAACCCTTTCCGCGGTGTGCTAGTAGAGAGTTCACAACAGGCTCTTGGCAATGGTATGGGAAGGAGTCATGAAGTGCAGAATTTGCCTATTTCTATGCTATAAGTATCCCCATCATGGTCAATTTTAAGATACTAATATGATGTCAATGAACATGGAGTTGAGAAGAAATAGACATAATCAACTTCTGCAACCTGGTACAGGCATGCCTCCATACACCAGTGGGGTTCCCTAAACTGAGTTAAACTGAGTGCTGAAGAATGAGTCTGACTTAACAAACAACGAGGGGAATAAAGAACTATCTAGAAGAGCAGTCAGCTTGTCAGAGGTTCTGAACCTGGAAGAGTTTCTTTGTCTGAAGAACTGAAAGAAGAATGTGGCTGCAGCTTAAAGGCTAAGGAGACAGAAATTCAAAAGGGGAGAATAAAGAATCAGGAAGGGATCAGACTGTTCAGACTGCCAGACATTTATTCTAGGTTCTGGCGTTATGAGAATAAACCGGAGACACATAATCTCTATCTCATGGTGCTCACAGGGACCTTTACGCTAAGAATTTTAGAGTTTGGCCTAAAGCAAAAGGAAATTGTTGAATTATTATTGGCAAGAAAATAACAATTTGTATTTTTTAAAGATAACTGTTTTTTGGATAAATTCATTTTAAAAAGCACATGAATGTGTGTGGAGAAACCAATTCAGACAATATTACTCACTCATGTGTCAATTCCTTATTATATAAAGTAAAAATAATAGTACCTTTGTCATGGTTGTTTGGAGATTAATTTAATACAGATAAATTGTCTATAAAGGTGGGAAGATCATAGTAAGAAACATTTTAAGAAACTTTTCACCTTCTGCTTTTCTTCTTTTACTTTTTCTTATTGTTGTTAAAATACAGGATGAGGTCTGTGATGAAGATGCAAATTTGAAAGTGGTCATCATATGTCTGAAGTCATAGAAGACAATATTGCAGAGAGATAATGGTGAATGAGAAGAGAAAGAGGCCCCAGTTCAAAGCCATGCAGAGCTCCAAAATTTAAAGATTGACTAGAAGCAAAGGAACCTTCTTCCTTTGGCAGAAAACTTAACGTCAAGTATGGAAATGACAGGTTCGGTCTGCAGAACTATGTTGAGCTCACATCTGGATTATGGGACTCATTTCTAAGGTCATCTTTATTAGAAGTGTGTAGAAAAACTGGATAGAGTTCAAAGAAAAGTAATAAAAATGATTAACAACTTCAGGTTGATGGATTTATGAGGAAAGATTAAAAACCAGAATGGGCTCCAGCAAAGGCTGTGGGGGAATGGCTATAATTAATCTCCTAGAGTTTTAAAAGAGTAGTAAACATGGAGGAAAAAATCATTATTTTCCTTAGATTGAGAAAAGAAAAAGAAAAAAAATTAGTCTATTAGTTCAAATATTAAAAGAGGAAACTGTGACATTGAGAACATTAATTTTGTAGGAAAAAAATTTCAAGGAAACTGAAATATTACATTTTGAGACAATAAAAAACAAAATTGGAAAAATAGAATTTAAATTGAGTTCCATAGAACGTTTCTGTGTGAGTAAAAATAACCCATATATAACGAAAAATGTTTTGTTGTCTTTACTTCCAGATAAAACAGAGCCTCCATGAGGGCAGAGATTTGGGTCTTTTCACTCATGCATCATCAGTAGCTGGAACAGTGCTTAACACAGAGAAGGTGCTTAAGGTATAGATGCATTTTTAAAAAACAAGTATCTTCAAGCTTTAAACTTCAAGATTATTTAATAGAGTTAGGGATGGATTAATGCGTGATCTATAGATAGTAAACAGAACCAAATTGAGACAAATTCAGTTGTGGGTGATAATACTCTCAAACTTCAACCCATTTATTGTAGTAGGTTTGCTGTAGAAAACAAATTAGATTACATTTTAAACGATTTTAAATTCATATATTAATAGGAATCTACTAATGTTTTCAAATATTAATTTCCCACATATTAATAAAATGTTACCATCAAAATATCTTACAGAAATTTAGAATCATAGTAAAGAGAAAAATGCAATTAAATATTATATAACAATTTCATATTTTAAGATATGACCCATATACACTAGTTTGATATACTATTTTTATAGTATGTGTGTATCATAACTCTTTATTATCCCCAGATATGATTATAGAGCAGTGTCCAGAAGATGAAAATGTATAATAAAACATTTTCTGTTTATTTTGATGGTCCTTAAATGCATAACCGTTATTTGCCAAAATTAACCTAGATTCAGACTTTCAGCCTAGATTCAGTCTTTCATGATTTGATATAACTGATCAGCTATGTGACTCCAATTGAATTGTACTGTGTTAACAATTTTACTATACGGTTGTTTGTGATGGTAGAAACTATTAATAAAAAACAAAAATTGACTTTAGTCTCAACAAATTGCTATTTTTCAAATTACTACCTTAATTTCATTTTTTAAATGAAGTCATTTCAATGAATAAAAATGTCTGTAAAATTAACCAAGTTTTCAAAGTTATTATAGGATCAATCTACATAAAACCAATTGTAGGGAATGGATTTCATTGGATTGCAGTTTTTATAATAACAAAAGTTGTATAGAAAGTAAAATCTTGTGACTATTTTAGTAACAAAAGTAGTAAATAAAAGACTAAAACCACCCTCATAACAATGATATTAGTAAAGATTCTATAGAAGGAATAGTAGGTGAGCCTGTACTAAGTTTCTTCTTGATAACCGGAAATAACTGTGATAGCATCTTTTATGAATTCATTACTAAAATTCTCTTATAAATTTGGAAGTATGGATCATTTTCTATTTATGCACTGAATTCTGTACCAGTCTCACAGATGCCAGAAGCAGAATTAGTATGGAAATGATAAGGTAGAAGAACAATTAACCCTGACTTTAGGAAAACTCTGTCACCAATTAGATATGTCACTAATTTGCAGAGCAAAGTATCAGAGAAAAAAAGAAGTCAGTGGAACAACGGCCCCAGAAGTCTACACTGGGATTCACCATGGATGTGTGATCCAGAACAGGATTGCCTATGCACAGGCGGAAGACATGTACTTAGCAGAGACCTGATATGGGGCTATGAAGTAAGAGGTGATTCAAGAGATCATGCAGTGCTGGGAGATGTTGAGATCTTGTCCTGACAGAATGGAGACATGTTGCTGAGCACCGTGGGCATTCAGTCAATATATTTTCAGTTTCCTTTATTTTTTGTGAACGTTGTTAAAGTTCAGTCTATTCTCAATGGGGCAGCCAGAGTGATTATTTTACAAGTCAGCCAGATTATATCACTTCTCTAAACCTTCCAATGGACTCACTTCTAATTAACATGAAAATCAAAGTCCATATAATGGCTATATTGCCCTAATTTATCTGATTCTTGTTAGGTCTTTTACTTCATCTGCTCCTGTCACCTTCCCTCATTCTGCTCCAGCCACAATTGACCAACATGCTGGCCAACACACTAGAAATGGTCCAGCCACAGGACTTGTGTTATTCTTCCCTCCTGGAATACTTCCTCCATATATCTGTACAGCTTGCACCCTCACCTACTTCGAGACTTAGATCATATATTACCTTTCGGTTGATCCTCTCCCTGACGACCATAGTTACATGTTCAAAGTTTCCCCTCACAGTAGTCATCTCTATCACCCTTTTCTCCATAGTATTGTATATTTTAAAGTTGATTTTGTTTCTTTTTTCTTACTAAAAATAGGTTCTATGAGGGCAGGAGAGCAGATATGTTAATTTGTTTTGCTTACTGATGCATTTTTATACCTAGAATAGTGCCTGTCACATTGTAGGAACTTAATAAATATCTGTTGAATGAATGAGTATTCATATGGGATCAACTGATATTTAAAGTCAAAATTGTAGTAGGAGTTATAGATTGGCTCCTAAATGGGACCCTTTCCTATTTGAAAGTGATATTAATTATAAAAATATCTATTTTTAATAATTTGATCTTTGGATTATTATTTACTATCCAAATAATCTTGTTTAATACATTAATATTAATATATGATTGTAGAGAATATGGAAAATATCAGGAAGTGTGAGGGCAAAATTGTATTACTTACAATATGTGTCATTCATATTTTAGTGTATTTTATTCTAATGTTATACAACTACTTTACACATAGTTATGTGTCCTGCTTTTTACACTAATATTTACATTATGGGTGATTCCCACATTCTAAAAATAAATAATTGAATATTGAAAATATTTAATAAATATTTATTAAATATTTAATAAATATTTGAATATTGTAAATCTTTTTAATGGCTTCAAATTATCAAATCTAAAATGAACATATTTTAAATTATTTCTTAATGATCTGATCTGTTTCCACTTTTTCATTATGATAATAATGCCATTTATTTAAATTAAATAGGTTATATTTAGAAATCCTATAATTATGTTGTCATGGAATAAAAAAATGGAATGATTGTATGACACCTCAAAATAATGTAATGACATAGAAAGTTTGTTTTTCTAAACTGAAATGGACCACCACACACACACACACACACACACACACACACACACAAGAAATGGCCCTTTGTTGTGCCAAGCACATTGTGTGGTCACTATATTTTTATAGCCACAAAACAGTCTAGAAAAGATTCAGACAGGTCAACCCAGTAGTAGCTGAGGAAATGGAGACTGACCTTAAAAGAGACTGAACTTGAAATGAGGGAGCTAGACTCCTAGGTTGTTAAAAATATGAGACACACTAACAAAGTCTCAACAGTTTGAGAGAAAACAATATGAGACATACTAACAAAGTCTCAACAGTTTGAGAGAAAACAATCAAGTAGTAAATGACTTTAGTGGTCTATAACTGACTATGGTGAGAAATTAAATTAGTTATGAAAAAGATGGTGTACAAACAAAAGCATTCTACTATGTAGTATTTTATTTTCTCTTTGCGAAGAATTTTTTTCAGAGGAGTGCAATATTCATTCACTGGTGTACCCTGAACACCTAGTCCTGGCATATTGGGGGTGATCAATAAATAATTTTGGACTGACTGATTCTATATATGTAATAAATATATAAACATAGGTCTATACATAATTTTATACTAATGATTTACTCAGTTTCCAGAGATAGCATCTGCAAGTCTTTCCAGATAGAGAAATATGAGATATTACAGAAATTAAAATGATTTTATTTTCTTGGTAATCAACTCTGTAAATAAGACAGCAAATTTCCACACAAAAAGCAGGCAAGGAAGCTCTGAGAATCAAATTGTTGATCTATACAGTTTAAATTGAAGAGAGACTTGCTCCACTTTCATTTGTTTGCTTCTGTAGATGTAGTCACAGACAGCTAATAAAATCATTTTCAATTGCTTTGGGAAAGAGTCAGGAATTTCTTCAAATTTGATTTGGATTTGGCCTCTGCTTTACTATCAATCAGTTACTTAAAGTGTTAAGGAGGATTGCATAGCAGTCAAGTGCCATTTATGTGGTTGGAGTGCCTTATGTTGTGTTTTTAAAATGTCTTAATAGATTGAAATGTATTTCTCATGTTGAACAATCCCTAAAGATTTCAAGACAATTATAAATTCACTGTAATTTGTTTATTCATTTATTGTTTCAACAAGTTTCTTCTTTTTTCTCACTCGACCATTCCAGTTTAAATGTTTCTTATGTATTTTATGTCTTTCTGTAAATTGCTTTAAATATTTTGGAACAAACTGAGTATGAAAAAATCAATATTCATTTAATAAATTTTGTTTAGCACTTGCTCAGTGCAAGACCCTGGGCTAGTTTTAGAAATTTCAACAAAAATCATAAAATAAATAAGTAATTACCTTATAAATCTACCTGAAATAATTCTAAACCATCAGGAATCATAAAATTGGTACCATGTATTATCATCCTTCTGACATTAACTAAATTACTCTGAATGGCATTGTTTTAATTCAGACCTCAGTTATTTACATAAAGAGTAAGAGGTAACATACAATAAGATTCACTAAAAACATTAAAAGATCACTTTTCAAAAGAGACCAAGAAAGGCCAAAATTCATAGTTATGTAGTTACTATAACTGAGCATGAGATTTGGGTTTCATCTTTTACTATTTATGGAAAAAGTATAAAAGATAAACATGTGGAAGGAAATGAGTCTGGATGATTTAAGGCAGGGAAGAGGATCAAAGGATAATGATACATTTATATTTAGATAAAATTTAAAATTATTTTAACCCACATTATCCTATTTATAATTCATACCAAATTACATATTATTATTTCTATTTTATATGAGGACACTGAGGCTCAGAGAAGTTAAATGACTACAACATCACTCAATTGTAAGCAGCATGACTGAGATTGAAAAACAAAATTATTTTTAAACTTCAAGTTCAGTTCTCTTTTCTCTACCAGATAGGGTCTGATATCATTGTTTCAAATAAATATTGTTTAAAACAGACAAAACGTATTTACTGTCTACTGAGATTTTATTTCCATAAACATTTTACCTATGCTTAGAACAGACACAAAAAGTGACTCTCTTGTCTTAGAACGATTGGATGTAGACTCAAGCAAGGATCATTTACAGGGGTCAAAGCACTAGGCAGCCGGTAAAATCTTCCTGGTCCCTCCCTGCAGAGTTACCAGAAGAGACAACCACAATTTCTTCCCAGCCTTGAAACACTTCAATGTCTGGAAAGACTGAATTGCTCTGGAAAGAGGATCTCATGCCTGAGATTTTGTCTTTGATATGGTCACTTGTATTCCCCATTACTTATTCTAAAAAAAAGCTGTTGTAGCCTCACAGAAAATAGAGGACAGAACCATCATTCAGGACTGCTAGATAACACTTTCTACTAAGGACATTCTACTGATGTCCCTTAAAGATTATCTTGTTGGTGTAGGAACTGGGTAAGTGGTTTGCTATACATGTAAGTGAGTGAAGTACAACATACACATACATATACATGCATATATTTAAAAACAATATATGTGCGTGTGTGTGTGTGTATATATATATTTTTTTTTTTTAGAAAGGGGAGCATATGTTTTTTAGGAAGAAGGAAGCATGGATTTAGCTTCAAGAGATCTGTTTGTTTATATATATATCTGGCATCCTTGAATTTTCCCGCCTTTCCATATGAGAAGACAAAGCAGCACTGAAGTGCCCTTCTTTTCAACGCTTTCACTGCGGTCTGAGGAAGAACCCTGAGTGCCGATGTCTCCAGGGCGTACACCTTTAATGTTAGTTGACACTAAGGCCTCATTACTGCTGGTTTGAAAGGGAAATTATTTAAAAATAATTCCCTGAGTAAGCGAAGGCTGATTCTTTCACAAGTAGCAAAATTTAGAGTTGACCTGACTCCTATTGTTAGCTAGGAGTAGTAGGCCCAGCTGCAGCTAGGGAGCTGGCTGACCACAAATACGGGGAGCCAGAGTGGCACAGCCAGTTTAAGCTGAACACACAAAGTTGAACTGAAACACGTTTTTGCTTACCTTGGCTGAGCGTGAGGTAAGCACCATATGAAAACTCAAAAGAAAGCTTTCTGCTCTGACAAACCTTTGTCTGTGCCTATACCATGGGACTTGGCAGGACACTTCTGGAACCACAAAAGTTAACTGTTAGACCTGAGAAAAAGCCTACACGTAAAAACTAAAGCAAAAACTTAATACTGTTCTTTAGATTGTTCTTAATAGGACATTTATATTACAATAAAATGTTCACTTTAAATAATCACCCATTAAATATATTAGGCATCACACTGAGTTTTGTAATTATTTAAACAAATAATGAAATAATAAACAGCAAAAAAAATTTAAAAGGTCCTCCCTAAATCAAGTGAATCTTTAATTTTCAACAGCTGATTTTTTTTTTTTTTTTTAAATGATTACTCAGCAGCAAGCTTATACTCCTGTTTCCTTAGACATTTTGGCTAAATTTTTGGAAACGAAAACTATGGTTTTCCAAGACCATTACAGAAATCAACATCATTTTGTAAAATGATTTTATTTTCCTACTTCAAGTAAGATGAGATAATGGCAGAGATATTAATGACAGTGTGAATTTTCTCCAAAGTTGATATAATTACAGTATAATAAAAAGAAGTTATCTTTTCAAGTTACTACATGAAAATGTTAACTAATTTAGAAATTAATACACTTTATTTAAATGTAGCAATACATATTATAATATGTTGACTTTACTATGATGTTGCTGAAATTTTAACTTGTACATTTTTAATGGCTGCTTTTTACATTAATGGCTATTATCAGTCAATAGACTAAATAGAAATAATTTATAAAACTATTTTTAAAAGCTAACTTAGTTCATAGATAGTGATACTTAGTTCAAATTATATTGGATTACTTAGCAAAAGTAATGGGGTTTTTCCCACTTTTTGAATATTATAAATAATGCTCCTATGAATACCCATGTATAAATTTTTGTTTGGACATATGTTTCAATTGTCTTGGCTATATACCTAGGATCAGAGGTCCTGGGTCATAGGGAAACTACATGTAACCTTCTGAGAAACTGCCAATTCTTCTTCTAAAGGCACTGCACCATGTTACATACTGACCAACAATCCAAGAGGGTTCCATTTCTCCATATCCTTGTCAACGCTTGTCACTTTCCATTGTTAGATTATAGCCATCTGATAAATTCTTGACTTTCATGACTTACAAAGAACTGATAAATCTTGCATGTGGGAGGGTGGAAGAAGAAGTTAAAGATGACTGTGAAGTTGTCAGTGACTGGTTTAGGCTGAACACAGACAGTGTTGAACTGAAACACATTTTGCTTCCCTTGGCTGAGTGGATGAATGAATGACGTTGTCATTACTGGAAGCGGAGCAGCAAGAAGAGCTGATTTCAGGGGAGAGACTAAATTGTGAGATTCTTGAAGCACCTCATCATTTACAATAGCAGGATGAGAACTTGGAACTATAACAGAGCTTATAGTGAGTGATTTTCAAACTTGGTAGAATTCAAGCAAAGACTCTGGAGCCACATGGTATGGGTTTATAACATTTACTACCTATATGACCTGAAATATAGTAAATGCTCAAAATAAGTTAGCTATTAAGTTATTAATGTCAGCTATACTTTTTGATAGCCCAAGTATAACAAATCTAAATTATTATTAACAATTAAAATACCATTGATAATATCCATGATTGTCCATTAATGATAAGGAGACAGGTAAAGAATAAAGTTCATATTAGAAGGTTAAAGGAATTGTATTAAGATCCATATTAGAAAGTGAAATCTACATTTATTTAAATAAACGTGTTATATATAAAAAAGCAAAAATGGGTGTTCTGTGGTGTGGGAATCAATGGTTTTTGTAGTATAGTTACATTAGAAAAGGTGGACCTGGATAGATCACTGAGGGATAGAGATGGCTTTGGAAATCAAGAGGCCATTGTAGAGAATTTGTACTCATGTGGGTAGGCTTGAAAGGAGGGATGAGAACAGATGGGTTCTCATAAACATTACCTGAGAGGGGAGAAAGTGGAAAGCACCTGGAAAAAACTTCCCTCACATTGCCACTTTGGCCAGAATGCTGGTGAAGACCAAGAAGTGATCTTACTACATATTTAGGGTGCTGAACTTGCCACCAGTGTGGACAAATCCTCTGTGCCCCACTTCAAATATTATAGTATCAGAGTAGTCTAGTTTTGGCACAAATTCACTGTGGTAATTATACTGAAGGCCAAGTGTGTCAAGATGATGACGGCATAGTTGAGCTTATTTTATATATGATTCTTTGAAAGGAAAATAGCAAATACAGAAAGTAGAAAATGGGTGATTTTTAACCATTAATTTTATTTTTGGAAGTATTAGAGTAAAATGTTTTTTTGTGTGTGTTATTGTTATATTAGTTACAGTAACTAGAGATAAGTTCGATCATATTTTTAAAGTTTCTAAACTCTCTGGCATACAATAGATTTTCAGCTAATAACTGACATATGTTCTTGAAATGCTTGCCCCGAAGATGAGCTGTAGACTAAACAGAGAATCAGACTGGAATCATTGGTTTTGCTTAGTTAATTGAAGAATCAGGTATTTGGAAAATCATCCATAAGAATAACAAAATGCTATAATATCTATTGTCATGTTCTTCTGGTTCTTAATGTTAGTTTGAATTGGGGAGAACATTAGATTGGCAGTTCAGAAATTTTTGAATTTCTATCACTAGAAAATATATAGCAAAAGCTATACTTTCCTCCACTGAAGGATTTCAGCATGAAGGTTCTTTAGGTCTAGATCCAAGCAAAATAGTGAATTGAAAGTTTTTCTTTCATGATCTCAATTTTCCCTTTTCACCTTCTCTACATGAGTTCTTTTCTGTCTGTATTCCTCAGGTCAAGGAGACATTGCATCTAATCAGAAACTGGCAATATTTGTCTCACTATGTCTCCTTTTCCTTCTACAGTTTATATATTTATACATTTTTTTTTAAACAAAAGGACCCATGAAGAATAAACTAAAGGTAATCAGCTCTAACTAGTTGTGCCCAGTATGATGTTTGCTACTCTGGGAATTCTGAATAGATATTGTTAAAACGTTAATTTTTTCATTTGTTATCTTATTTCATTATACATACAATTAGCAATTGCTTCTTTTCAAATACCAAACTCTTGAGAAATCAGTGTGTTGTTTATCAAGGTTTAAATGCAAGTTTTATTGAAGCAGATTTTGTCCAAGTCTGTCCCTGTAACAGATTCAAAGCAAACAAAATTATTTTAGAGATACTAGACTTTGTGTTAGATAAACACAAAATAGGTGACACATGCTGACATTTCTCATGGTAAGAATTCTAAGAATTTTTTAATATAATTTTTAACAGATTTGATGAAACAGATTTTAACATCTGTGAAACAGATTAATATATGCTCAGAAATTCATCCAAATCTTATAAATTAGATTTATAAATAAACTGATTATGTACCAATATTAGAATTCAGCCTTCATGTACTTACTGGTTGTTAGTGTAGTTTATTGACTATAGCAATCATTTAAAAAATCATTCTCAGCCAGCTAAACCTTGTAGGAAAGCATCATTTCATATGGAGAAAAAAATGAAGATGGTCCTCTGGGGTTCTCAAGAAATGTTAACAGCTGTTCTTCCCCTCACCTTCATCAGGAAGGTGGCATTGGCAGGAGTCTCCTGAGGTTGAAGGTATGAGAGGGAGGAAGTGATGTGACTGATAGGCTCTGTGTCTCCACTAAGTACACCTAGAGTGACTATGATTTTTTGTTTCTCTTGCACTTCATAGGCCCAAGGGATGTCCTGCTTTATATGTAAGTTTATTTAGCATAGAATATTCTACACTGCTTGTATAATAACTGTCTTTACTGAAAGATTGAGAATAATTAAAATTAATACATCCTGGATACAAATAGTAATCAGTGTGAGTCAGTGAAGTGAATTGGTATACACTGTTAAAAGAGGCCAATCTGTTGGCACAGCAATGCTATGACCAAAAAACAAACAAAACAAACAACAACAAATCACCAAAAAACCAAGACACATACTAGAACCTGTATAGTGAAATCTCTCTTAGTTGGTCCAAGCTAAATGTTTTACCAGATTTTTAGTAAAGCCATGGGTGTCTTTTAGGAAGTGGACTTGCTGAGCATTTCTCTCTGATGTTTTGTCTCAATTACACTCCACCTACAATGCAGTGCTATCATTTTTCCCTTCCCCCATTAGCCTTACACACCACATACTTCATACTTCTGAATTCTCCCTCCTCAGAACCTTTTATTCCATCTCAAAGATTTTAATCTGAGCCTACATTCCTTCTTTAATCTAGCATCTACTAATTGACTTTGAAGTTGAGCTTTTCTCGTTCAGGCTTTGGCACTTTCAAGAAAATATTTGGCCACATTCAACTATTTATCTCTTTTCAATCCAGTAATGTTTTATTAAATTATAATGAAATAATTTTAGAAGTTTTAAAAATTAAATGTGATCATTTATTATAGGGAGTGAAGATATCAAGATATATTTTAGTGGCATTTCTCTCATCCATATTTATGCATAGGAGTGTCAGCAGAAATTAGCATTAAATACATAGTGGAATATATTTCCTAATACATCTGTAAATGTGTAATACACCCAAACAGGAATAAACCTAAATAAAGCAGCATTTGGTATTGCTTATCTCTTCCACCTACACTGAATACCAGAGCGTTAAGTGGTTTCTAATGCTCCTATCTATAAAAACATCTAAAAGGATTCTTTGTTTTAGATTTCTCTAGAAAGAAAATGATTAAAAATGAATTATGAAATAAACTATGCAATTGAACAGTTAAATATAGTTCTTGGTTGTTTCTTTTTTAATGCAATTGAAAGGTATTTCAACAAGCCTTTTCCAGATTTATTTATAAATTCTATGATCTATGAACCTGTAACTTGTATACTGATGTAGGAAATATTAAAAAAACGGAAGAGATTCTCTTACTTCTCATTTGCACTCTCTGCAAAAAGCTGACATTATTGTTCTCTGTTCTTCCTGAACATCTCTTGTTTTTACATCTCCCCAGCATTTGTCTCTCTTTCTCTCTCTCTTTCTGAAGCTTTAGGGAGGAATTTAATGTTCTTTATTGTTTAGAAGGAAAAGAATTACTACCAGATAAATACCTTTTCAAGAAACTTCCTGTTTATGTGAAATCGTTCATTGATTTGTGCACGTGTGAGTGAGTGTGTGTGTGTGTTACAATATCAGACGTCTTGGATGATGGCACAAACCCATATTTTATCTTTTTTCTTGTTTAACCTTGTTATTTCAGTATGTTGAGGTTACTTTGAAGCTTATTTTTTCTTCTATGGCATCATAAGTACATTAACTTTGAGTTTATCATGTAATTATTTCAAATGCGAACATTAGCTTTGCCTTTTAACTTTCTCTCAGGCATTTCTTTTTTTTTTTTTTTTTTGATTAATTAATTTATTTTTGCCTGTGTTGGGTCTTCGTTGCTGCGTGCAGGCTTTTTCTAGTTGCGGTGAGGGAGGCTACTCTTCGTTGCAGTGCGTGGACTTCCCATTGCGGTGGCTTCTATTGTTGCAAAGCACCGGCTCTATGCATGCAGGCTTCAGTAGTTGTGGCATGTGGGCTCACTCAGTAGTTGTGGCTTGCAGGCTCTAGAGCGCAGGCTCAGTAGTTGTGGTGCACAGGCTTAGTTGCTCCAAGGCATGTGGGATCTTCCCGGAGCAGGGATCGAATCCGTGGCCCCTGCATTGGCAGGCAGATTCTTAACCACTGCACCACCAGGGAAGTCCTCTCAGGCATTTCTTACTAACCACATTTACTGTGTGTGAGAATTTGAAAAATAAGATGTCCAGTGGACCCTGACAGATTTCTAACCTTTGCTCCAGAAACTTAATGTTCCTTGTGCCTCCCACTATTCATGGAGAGACAAAACCAAATAAGGTATGACATATTCTTAAAAAGTTTAATATATGGTTGGGGTATGTGGAGGGTGTCAAGAGAAGAGAGATAGTGACATTTGAGCTGGATTTCAAAAATTGTTGGATATCCACAGGTGGGGACCATGCGAAGACAATTTTAAATAATGTCCACAACATGATTATTTCTGACGGCACTACTGGAAATCTAAATGAAAAAAAAGAGAGTAATGATTATACATTATTGTATATTCTATTGTAATTAAACACTAACTTAATGACCCAAGAAATCACTCAAAGATATAATGTGTTTACTAAAGTTTGTAGGCAACTATGAATATTATATATATAAAACATACATATTAATTCCTTTAAAAAGACTTGATTAAAAAACATTGGAATGTAGGATTGTACAGAATTTTATTTCTTTTTAACACATGAATGCATCTTTAAGTTGTACCTTGTAATTTTTTAAAAGAAAAAATATATGTCTATAAAGAGATGTGTAGACAGCATTTATTTCTGTGAAACTCTATGTGCAGTCGTGGAACTGGTGTGAACCAGAATTGGAGGGGAAAATAGAAAGCAGGGAGAGACTATTGTGCTTGTCCAAGGGAGACAAAATGAGGGTAGCAATACCTGGAATGAAATCAAGCAGACAAACACATAAAATGCTGGGGAGACAATGGAAGAAAAAACAACAAAAATACTTAATTGAAACTAAAAATGAACAGTAAAGAATCAAGAGCACTTGCAAGGTTTTTAGTCTAAGCAGCAGGAAGTATGGAAATTCTAGAGATGTGGGCAGTACAAAGAGAAGAAAATTAGTGAGGGTAGATGAAGGATTCTCTTATTTGAGATTGTTGGTAGCATCATCAGGCAAAGTCTGGCAGAATGTTGAAAATAAGATTCTAGGTTTAGGAAAGGGCAGAATTCCAGATATGTATCTGAGTTGCATCATTATAGGTGCAATTCTGCAGGGTAGAAAGGACAGAGAAGATGTAAGCATAGAGAGGGTTGGAACAGAGGTTTCCAAGTTATTTTGTGACTTGGAGCCCTCTGTCTTTTCTAGTGAAGACTGTGGACCCCTTCTCAGAATAGTGGCTTTACAAACATAAAATATTTTATGAATTAATATAGATAACAATTAGTTTGAAATAGAGCTATCAAAATATTTTTTAAAAAATAATTTAAAACGTGATATATTAATATGAATTGTACTTATTAATATATTAGATAATATATTAATATATTCAATTTAATGGGGTCTAATAACTGCCATAATTCAAATACAATGATGACTCTAAACAACATTTAAGGAGATCTGAAAAACTTTAATGTGATATAAACTGTCTATGTTTTCCAGTGGTGCCAAAGTCACGGTACTGCTAATACCACTATGCTTTGTAACTACATTAATATTTCATGGAAATACTAAACTTATGTTTGAAGTTAGTTAGATGCCCTTTCTTACTATGCAAATTCACGGACTCCCTGAATTCTATGCAGTGACTCCTTGGTGGTCCATGATTCAGAGCTTCTTTAGAGCAGGTGCATGTGGGGAGACATAGATTCCTAGAGCTGGTTTGGGACATAGTAGAATACATGTGGTTGGGGAAACTTCCCAGCAAGGGCATGTTTGTGTTAATGTGCAGTAATGCCAAAGACAGCATTATTTTTACGATCATAGACTCCAGGCGAGAATGCCAGTTTAAACACTACTTAAACCCTCTGTGCCTCAGCCTGTCTATTTTTTAATCCTCAAAGGGTTAATGTGAGGATTAAATGTATTAGTGTTTGCAGTATGGTCTGGTGCATGTTAAGCACTATATAAAAAGGATTTATCAAATAAATAAATATGCTCAGGTTAATCCTCAAGCTGACTGAGCCATGCAATTAGTTACAGGTTGCCTCTATCTTAAAGGTCTTCTGAGCCAGTGAAATAGACAACAATTGAGAAGACAGAGAGATAGGAAAAAACAAAACAAAACTAGGAGCATGCAAGTCAGGAGGAAATGAGTTTTTAAGGGAGATAGCTCAGAAGAATAGATGCTACTTGGAGGTCAAGGACTAAGCCTGAGAACAGATATCTGGATGGGTATTGGTAATCAGTAATTAGGTCATTGGTAGTCTTCTGGAGAGGATCCAATATATGGACAGAAGCAGATGCCAGACATCAAGCCATTTATTGAATAGGTTGATAGGAACAAACAAAGCCAGTGAATTGGATTACTTTGCTCAAAAGTCAGTTCATGAAAGAAAGGAGATTGAAAATTTATCAGATTTAACAGAAATGACCTAGATGGTACAGGGGAAGTACTCAATGAAGGGAAAGATTGTAACTGATGGAGAAAGAGAAGGAGCAAACAATTGCTAGAACCAGGTCCTGATTAATGTAGGAAAGAATGAGACTTATGTAGAAAGTTTCATCTTGGACTAAAAAAAGAGGTCAAATCCTTTTGAAGCTGGGGGCTATAAGGAGAAACAGATGAAGATAGCCAAGTGTTGAGATCAAATTAAAAAGAACACCTAGGAGGCCTCTATGCTGGAGGATCCTTCACCCATAACTGTTGTGGAAGAGATATTCACAAGAATAGAGAGTGCGGAGAAAGATGGAAACCCCCTTAGGGTGAGTGAGAAACATTTTTGACTGATTGCTACAGGAAATGCAACAAGCATCTAATTAGAGATTAATATAAATATTGTCAAGTAGCTATGGGGACTTAGTTGGGCTAAAGAGGATAGATAGATTTCATCCTAAATATCACTTCCCTAGGTAAATCTGCATTGATTAAACTCCCAGCATATGTTTAATTATCCCTGCTGTGTGCTTTCATTGTGCCCTGCACTTATATAATTATTTTTTGTTGTATGGCTAGAGTGTAAACTTTTTAAGGGCTCCATTTTGTTCATTCATATACACATATTCAAAACATGGCACATAAAGGATATTGAACAATTTTTTGCTTTTAATAAATGCCTTTTGGGAGATGGGTCCAAGATGGCAGAGTAGAAGGACGTGCGCTCACTCCATCTTGCAAAAGCACTGGAATCACAGCTAACTGCTGAACAATCATCGACAGGAAGACACTGGAACTCACCAAAAAAGATACCCCACATCCAAAGACAAAGGAGAAGCCACAATGAGATGGTAGGAGGGGAGCAATCACAATAAAATCAAATCACATAAGTGCTGGGTGGGTGACTCACAAACTGGAGAATGATTATACCACAGAAGTCCACCCACTGGAGTGAAGGTTATGAGCCCCACATCAGGCTTCCAAACCTGGGGTTCTGGCAATGGGAGGAGGAATTCCCGGAGAATCAGACTTTGAAGGCTAGCGGGATTTGATTGCAGGACTTCAACAGGACTGGGGGAAACAGAGACTTTACTCTTGGAGGGCACACACAAAGTAATGTGCTCCTCAGGACCTAGGGGAAGGAGCAGTGACCCTGTAGCAGACTGAACCAGACCTACCTGCTAGTGTTGAAGGGTCTCCTGCAGAGGTGGGGGGTGGTTGTGGCTCACCGTGGGGACAGGACACCGGGAGCAGGAGTTCTGGGAAGTACTCCTTGGTATGAGCCTTCACGGAGTCCACCATTAGCCCCACCAAAGAGCCTGTAACCTCCAGTGCTGGGTTGCCTCAGGCCAAACAACCAACAGGGAGGGAACTCAGCCTCACCCATCAGCAGACAAGTGGATTAAAGTTTTACTGAGCTCTGCCCAAGATAGCAACACCCAGCTCTACCCACCATCAGTCCCTCCCATCAGGAAGCTTGCACAAGCCTCTTAGATAGCTTCATCCAACAGAGGGCAGACAGCAGAAGCAAGAAGAACTATAATCCTGCAGCCTCTGGAAAAAAAACCACATTTACAGAAAGACAGACAAAATAAAAAGGCAGAGGACTATGTACCAGATGAAAGAACAAGATAAAATCCCAGAAAAACAACTAAATGAAGTGGAGATAGGCAACCTTCTAGAAAAAGAATTCAGAATAATGATAATGAAGATGATCCAGGACCTCAGAAAAAGAATGGAGGCAAAGATTGAGAAGATGCAAGCAATGTTTAACAAACACCTAGAAGAATTAAAAAACAAACAAACAGAGGTGAACAAACAGAGATGAACAATACAATAACTGAAATGAAAAATATACTAGAAGGAATCAATAGCAGAATAACTGAGGCAGAAGAACAGATAAGTGACCTGGAAGACAGAATAGTGGAATTCACTGCCGCAGAACAGGATAAAGAAAAAAAGAATGAAAAGAAATGCAGACTAAGAGACCTCTGGGACAACATTTAATGCACCAACATTCGCATTATAGGTGTCCCAGAAGGAGAAGAGAGAGAGAAAGGACCTGAGAAAATATTTGAAGAGATTATAGTTGAAAACTTCCTTAACATGGGAAAGGAAATAGCCACCCAAGTCCAGGAAGCGCAGAGAGTCCCAGGTAGGATAAACCCAAGGAGAAACACGCCAAGACACATAGTAATCAAATTGACAAAAATTAAAGACAAAGAAAAATTATTAAAAGCCACAAGGGAAAAATGACAAATAACATACAAGGGAACTCCCATAAGGTTAACAGCTGATTTCTCAGCAGAAACTCTACAAGCCAGAAGTGAGTGGCATGATATATTTAAAGTGATGAAAGGGAAGAACCTACAACCAAGATTACTCTACCCTGCAAGGATCTCATTCAGATTTGGCAGAGAAATCAAAAGCTTTACAGACAAGCAAAAGCTTAGAGAATTTAACACACCAAACCAGCTCTACAAAAAATGCTAACAGAATAGCTCTAAGTGGAAAACACAAGAGGAGAAAAGGACCTACAAAATCAAACCCAAAACAATTAAGAAAATGGTAATAGGAATATATATATCGATAATTATCTTCAATGTGAATGTATTAAATGCCCCAACCAAAGGACATAGTCTCACTAAATGGATACAATATCAAGACCCATATATATGCTGTCTAAAAGACACCCACTTCAGACCTAGGGACACACACAGACTGAAAGTGAGAGGATGGAAAAAGATATTCCATGCAAATGGAAATCAAAAGAAAGCTGGAGTAGCAGTACTCGTATCAGATAAAATAGACTTTAAAATAAAGAATGTTACAAGAGACAAGGAAGGACACTGCATAATGATCAAGGGATCAATCCAAGAAGATATAACAATTATAAATATATAAAATCAGCTCAACACATAAGGCAAATGCTAACAGCTATAAAAGAGGAAATGAACAGTACCACAATAATAGTGGGGGACTTTAACACATCACTTACACCAATGGACAGATCATCCAGACAGAAAATTAATAAGGAAACACAAGCTTTAAATGACACAATACACCAGAGAGATTTAATTGATTAAATTCCATCCAAAACCAGCAGACTACACTTTCTTCTCAAGTGCACACGGAACATTCTCCAGGATAGATCACATCTTGGGTCACAAATCAAGACTCGGTAAATTTAAGAAACTTGAAATCATATCAAGCATCTTTTCTGACCACAACGCTATGATATTTGAAATGAATTACAGGGGGAAAAACGTAAAACAAGTAAACACATGGAGGCTAAATAATATGTTAGTAAATAACCAATATATCACTGAAGAAATCAAAGAGGAAATCAAAAAATACCTAGAGACAAATGACAACAAAAACACGATGATCCAAAACTTATGGGATGCAGCAAAAGCAGTTCTAAGAGGGAAGTTTATAGCAATACAATCCTACCTCAAGAAACAAGAAAAATCTCAAGTAAAAAATCTAACCTTACACCTAAAGTAATTATAGAAAGAAGAACAAACAAAACCCAAAGTTAGTAGAAGGAAAGAAATCATAAAGATCAGAGCAGAAATAAATGAAATAGAAACAAAGAAAACAATAGCAAAGATCAACAAAACTAAAAGCTGGTTCTTTGAGAAGATAAACAAAACTGATAAACCTTTATCCAGACTCATCAAGAAAAAGGGGGAGAGGACTCAAATCCATAAAATTAGAAATGAAAATGGAGAAGTTACAACAGACACTGCAGAAATACAAAGCACCATAAGAGACTACTACAAGCAACTCTATGCCAATAAAATGGACAACCTGGAAGAAATGGACAAATTCTTAGACAGGTATAACCTTCCAAGACTGAACCAGAGAGAAACAGAAAATATGAACAGACCAATCACAAGCACTGAAATTGAAACTGTGATTAAAAATTTTCCAACAAATAAAAGTCCAGGACCAGATGTCTTCACAGGTGAATTCTATCAAACATTTAGAGAAGAGCTAACAACCATCCTTCTCAAACTCTTGCAAAAAATTGCAGAGGAAGGAACACTCCCAAACTCATTCTATGAGGCCACCATCACCCTGATACCAAAACCAGACAAAGATACTACAAAAAAAGAAAATTACAGACCAACAACACTCATGAATATAGATGCAAAAATCCTCAATAAAATACTAGCAAACAGAATCCAACAGCACATTAAAAGGATCATACACCATGATCAAGTGGGATTTATTCCAGGGATGCAAAGATTCTTCAATATATGCAAATCAATCAATGTGATATACCATATTAACAAATTGAAGGATAAAAACCATATGATCATCTCAATAGATGCAGAAAAAGCTTTTGACAAAATTCAACATCCATTTATGATAAAAACTCTCCAGAGAGTGGGCATAGAGGGAACCTACCTCAACAAAATAAAGGCCATATACAACAAACCCACAGCAAACATCATTCTCAATGGTAAAAAACTGAAAACATTTCCTCTAAGATCAGGAACAAGACAAGGATGTCCACTCTCACCAATATTATTCAACAGTTTTGGAAGTCCTAGCCATGGAAATCAGAGAAGACAAAGAAATAAAAGGAAGACAAACTGGAAAAGAAGAACTAAAACTGCCACTTTTTGCAGATAACATGAAACTATACATAGATAATCCTAAAGATGCTACCAGAAAGCTGCTAGAGCTAATCAATGAATTTGGTAAAGTTTTAGGATACAAAATTAATGCACAGATATCTCTTGCAGTCCTATACACTAACAAGGAAAGATCAGAAAGAGAATTTAAGGAAATAATTCCATTCACCATTGCAGCAGAAAGAATAAAATACTTAGGAATAAACCTACCTAAGGAGGTAAAAGACCTGTACTCAGAAAACTGTAAGACACTGATGAAAGAAATCAAAGATGACACAAACAGATGGAGAGATATACCATGTTCTTGGATTGGAAGAGTCAACATTGTGAAAATGTCTATACTACCCAAAGCAATCTACAGATTCAATGTAATTCCTATGAAATTACCAATGGCATTCTTCACAGAATTAGAACAAAAAATTTTACAATTCATATGGAAACACAAAAGACCCCAAATAGCCAAAGCAATTCTGAGAACGAAAACGGAGCTGGAGGAATCAGAATCCCCAACTTCAGACTATACTAGAAAGCTACAGTAATCAAGACAATTTGGTACTGGCACAAAAACAGAAATAAAGATCAATGGAACAGGATAGAAAGCCCAGAGATTAAACCCACGCACCTATGGTCAACTAATCTATGACAAAGGAGGCAAGGATATACAATGGAGAAAAGACAGTCTCGTCAATAAGTGGTGCCGGGAAAACTGGACAGCTACATGTAAAAGAATGAAATCAGAACACTCCCTAACACCATACACAAAAATAAACTCAAAATGGACTAAAGACCTAAATGTAAGACTGGACACTATAAAGCTCTTAAGGGAAATATAGGAAGAACACTCTTTGACATAAATCACAGCAAGATCTTTTTTGACCCACCTCCTAGATTAATGGAAATAAAAACAAAAATAAACAAATGGGACCTAATGAAACTTAAAAGCTTTTGCACAGCAAAGGAAACCATAAACAAGATGAAAAGACAACCCTCAGAATGGGAGAAATTATTTGCAAATGAAGCAACTGACAAAGGATTAATCTCCAAAATTTACAAGCAGCTCAATATCAAAAAAAAAAAAAACAACCCAATCCAAAAATGGGCAGAAGACCTAAACAGACATGTCTCCAAAGAAGATATACAGATTGCCCACAAACACATGAAAGGATGCTCAACATCACTAATCATTAGAGAAATGCAAATCAAAACTACAATGAGGTATCACCTCACACCAGTCAGAATGGCCATCATCAAAAACTCTACAAATAATAAATGCTGGAGAGGTTGTGGAGAAAAGGGAACCCTCTTGCACTGTTGGTGGGAATGTAAATTGATACAGCCACTATGGAGAACAGTATGGAGGTTCCTTAAAAAACTAAAAATGGAATTACCGAATGACCCAGCAATCCCAGTACTGGGCATATACCCAGAGAAAACCATAATTCAAAAAGACACATGCACCCCAATGTTCATTGCAGCACTATTTACAATAGCCAGGTCATGGAAGCAATCTAAATGCCCATCAACAGATGAATGGATAAAGAAGTTGTGGTACATATATACAATGGAGTATTACTCAGCCATAAAAAGGAAGGAAATTGGGTCGTTTGTAGAGATGTGAATGGACGTAGAGACTGTCATACAGAGTGAAGTAAGTCAGAAAGAGAAAAAAATATATCATATATTAACACATATATGTGGAATCTAGAAAAATGGTACAGATGAACCAGTTTGCAAGGCAGAAATAGAGACACAGATGTAGAGAAGAAACGTATGGGAGGGGGGGAAAAGCGGGAGTGGGGGATGAATTCAGAGATTGGGATTGACTTACATACATTAATATGTATAAAATAGATAACAAATAAGAACCTGCTGTATAAAAAAATTAAATTAAATTAAATTTAAAAAAAGAAAATGAGGAACCTAAATTAAAAATAAATAAATAAATGTCTTTTATTTTCTGGACTTACTGTGTATTTTAGAAGAGTCTACACTAACCGAGTAGCTTTGACGAATTTGAAGCATCCATTTCAACTCTAGCAATACCAATTCTGTTAAAAGCAAATTAATGAAACTTCTTCCCTCATTCAGTCTTACATTTTCCTCACATGGTCCTCCATTAACTATCCTGCTCTTTACATCTCATTTGTTTCTTGTTTGTGGCTTTAATTATCTCTCCAGCTTGACCATTACAGGACTTCTTCTTTACTGACCCTTTGCAATTACCCTTGAGTACAATTCTGTTCTTGACGGGCATCTCGTTCTGTTTCCTTTCCCACCCCATGTGATTCTAAGTGTTCTCAGGAGCTCAGCCCAGGGTAAGGCAATCTGCTTAGCTAGCTCTTCTAATGCATGAACACTGGGTCTGGCAACAAAAGATAAAAAAGATAAAAAATGAACAGGGAAGAAAACATAAATCACGTGGTTTATTAAGGGTCAGGAATTACCTGCTCTGATGCAGGAAAACGTCTAGAAGGTGAAGGATTCAAGCGGTACGTAAAGTTGGACAGGAAGTTGAGAGATGTCAAGAGATAAGTGGTCTTCTATAAGAATATATGTAAGTGGAGGATCTAATTGTTACTTCCTTTGAACATTTACTGAACAACCACTGTAATGCATAGCTGCCATGAAAAGAAAGTTTAATAAGGAAGTAAAATTACAGATCAAAGCAGAAGCTTCTAGTCTAGACTTTTTCAGGTCTGGTTTTGGATCTTTTAAAACTAATTTTACAGAATTAGTTCAGTATGATATCACTTATATGTGGAATCTAAAAAAGAAAACAAACTGCCCTTTACGCAGTCACGCTGAGCTAGCGCCTGGGCCTGGGATGGGGCCGCAGCCTCCGTGCACCCGCCGCCTCCTGCTGCCTCCTGCCGCTTCCGGACCGTGGTCACCAGCAAAGTCAGCAAGCTTCGAGCCTTCGTGAAAATGTGCAAGCAGGACCCAAGTGTTCTGCACACCGAGGAAATGAGCTTCCTGAGGGAGTGGGTGGAGCGCATGGGGGTAAAATACCACCTGCTACTCATAAAACTAAATTGGAAGAAAATACCAAGGAAGAAAAAACAGATAGTAAGAAGGCGGAGGAAAACATAAAGACAGACGAACCATCAAGTGAGGAAAGTGATCTAGAAATTGACAGTGAAGGTGTTCTTGAACCAGGCACTGATGCCCCTCAAGAAATGAGAGATGAAAATGTAGAGATAACTGAGGAGATGATGGATCAGGCAAATGATAAAAACGTGGCTGCCACTGATGCCCTAAATGTTGGTGAACTACAGAAAGCCATTGACTCGTTCACAGATGCCATCAAGCGAAATCCTCGTTTGGTCATTCTGTATGCCAAGAGAGCAACTGTCTTCATCAAAGTACAGAAGCCAAATGCTGCCATCCGAGACTGTGACAGAGCTATTGAAATAAATCCTGATTCTGTTCAGCCATACAAGTGACGAGGGAAAGCACACAGACTTTTGGGCCATTGGGAAGAAGCTGCCCATGATCTTGCCCTTGCCTGTAAACTGGATTATGATGAAGACGCTAGTGCAATGCTGAAAGAAATTCAACCAAGGGCCCAGAAAATTGCTGAACGTCGGAGAAAGTATGAGCAAAAACGTGAAGAGAGAGAGATCCAAGAAAGAACAGAAAGGGTCAAGAATGCTTGGGAAGAACATGAGAGAGCCCAGAGGGAGGAAGAAGCCAGACGACAATCAGGAGCTCAGTATGGCTCTTTTCCAGGTGGCTTTGCTGGCGGAATGCCTGGTAATTTTCCTGGAGGAATGCCTAGAATGGGAGGGGGCAGGCCTGGAATGGCAGGAATGCCTGGGCTCAATGAAATTCTTACTGATCCAGAGGTTCCTGCAGGCATGCAGGATCCAGCAGTTATGGTGGCCTTCCAGGATGTGGCTCAGAACCTGGCAAATATGTCAAAATATCAGAGCAACCCAAAGGTTATGAATCTCATCAGTAAGTTGTTGGCCAAATTTGGAAGTCAAGCATAATGCCCTTCTGACAAATAAAGCCCCTGCTGAAGGAAAAGCAACTTAGATCACCTAATGGATGTCATAATAATACAAACCAGTGTACCTCTGACCTTCTCATGAAGAAAGCTGGGGTGCTTTGAAGATAATCCGTACCCCTCTGCCCCAAATGCAGCTGAAACATTTTACAGTGGTTTGCCATTGGGGTATTCATTCAGATAATGTTTTCTTACTAGAAATTACAAACTTTAAACAACTTTTAAACCTTAAAAATATTTAAAACAAATTAAAAGGGTGTGTTAATTCCTACATTTTTCTTTACTAATCATTTTGGTTTTTTCCTTTGAATTAATTAGGCAAGGAAGATGCTTCAGTATGGAAGATTTATTGTTCAAGTTTGAGTGAAATAAAGATTTATTAGTGGGAGGCAAATGTAACATTTAAATAGATAAAGTTTGAGTTGGATATATGGTCACTGAGGCATTTTGATTTATCTTTCTAATTGCTTTATTATTGTTATGTTTAATGATTTGCTTCCATGAAACTATTGGGACCACCAGTATTGCAGTAGGACCTGGGTAGGGACTGGAAGAACTTGGCAGGGCAGCAGTAATCTTACTGCATTTTATATAATGTGTACCCTTGTGCAGATGCATTTAAATCTTACACTGTGGTGAAGGGATGATTTTTACACTGTTGCAGTAAAATCGGATTACTTAGCTCTGTTCTTGTCTGATATCTAAAATAAATGTTTCATATTCCCACATATGGGAAATAAGGGAAAACTTTTCTTTTTGTATTTCTATGTTTAAAATGTTCTTTTCAGATCAGAAGATGCCCAACTCTTTGTCTGCTTTCTACTTGTTTTCACATTTTTTTTCCTCTTACTCTTCTTGGGCTAAAGATGATGCTTCTTCACTAGGATCATCACTGCTATCATCATTCACAGCATAATTATGCAAGCATATTTAATGCTGGGTTTAATTTAATATGTACAAATAGTGGCTATGTAGGGTAATCCCCATAATAGCTGTAGTTTCTTACTTGGCCAAGAGATTTCATATTTAATTGTTAGATTTCCTCTTTGGTGAAATCTTAACATACCAAAAGATGTTGGAAGAAGGGATTCCCTTTGGTATTTGGTCTCCTACTTAGGAAATACCTATTGCGGTTAGAGTTTATCTTGTAGTATTAATTTTTGGAGAAGTTTGAATTAATTGATACACAAAGAGGGGAACCTAAATTCCTAATCCAGCATGAACTAAAAAATTTGATGAGATGAGATTCATGGTGTTTCTTCATTGTGGAGTTGTCAGCATTGTGAAAGATGCATTGTTCTATTCAGCACTTAAATACTGCAGCCACATCCCCACCTCTCCTTATTCCTTCCCTCTCCTCCAAGGATAAAGAAAATGATAAATTTTCTGTTGTACATCCAATTCTTATATTAAATGAGGCTAAGTCCAGGCACTGTACCAGAAATTGCTAGGTTTCTACTTATTATCTTTCAATGTAAAGTGCTAGTTTAAAAGCAATTTCAAGGGATGAGAGCCTCTGTACTTTGTTTATTTGAAGAATCAATGGTAGGAGCAGTGAAGTAAATTCCATGGAATACATTTCTGAAATCATAAGTAAGTCGATTCGAGTTTTTACACTTTGCTGTACACAAGCAAATAGAAATGCATCTGTTAAGTGAGAAAAAGCTGTATGCTGATTGAGCATGCTTTTTAAACCCTTTAAAAATACTCAGCATTAAAACTTGAGTTTGAGCTTGCTGGTGTTCTTTTTGTTAATATGTGTTCTCCTCAAAATTTCCAGTGTGTGCTGTAATTCAGGACCAGCTGCTTCTGGATTTTTCATTTGATTTACACATTACCTAAGTACCTTCTAACATTGCACATATTACCATAAGCGGGTAAAAGTAAAATTGGTCTGAAAATGTATCCTGTGCTTTTTAGACTTTTAAGTTAATACAAAGCACGTCTTCAAACCAAAAAAAGAAAGAAAGAAAACAAACTAATGAATATAACAAAAAAGAATCAGACTCACAGATATAGAGAACAAATTAGTGGTTACCAGTGGGGAAAAGGATGGGAGGAGGGGCAAGATAGGGGTAGGGGATTAAGAGATACAAAATACTACATATAAAATAAATAAGCTACAAGGATCTATTGTACAATATAGTGACTATAACCAATATTTTATGATAACTATAAATGAAGTATAACCTTTAAAAATTGTGAATCACTATGTTGTACACCTGAAACTTACATAATATTGTACATCAACTATACCTCAATTAAAAAAACAAATTTCCAGGACTTCCCTGGCAGTCCAGTGGTTAATACTCCGTGCTTCCACTGCAGGGGGCATGGGTTTGATCTCTGGTTGGGGACTGAGATCCCACATGCCTCGTGGTGTGGCCAAAAAAACAAACAAACAAATTTTGCAAAATTAGTTCGGTTCAACATATTTATTGAACATAAAGTAAAATTATGTTTGTTATTTTTGCATGATAGGGAATCTACTCTGTGTTGTGTTATTTGTGTATTTCTTTTATTATTCTTGATTATGTGCACAAGAGTATATGCAGACTATTTCTTCAGTGAGCACAGAGATCCCTCAGTGATCTATTTCATTTAATAAGCTCTTGTCTAGTACTTGCTATGTGTCAGGCACTTTTTTAAGCGCTTTACCAATGTTAACTTATGAAATCTTGTGACTTCATGTAAATTTATTTTTCCTGGTAACTTATGTGAGGATCCTAAACAGTGACTCTCCTGGAACATTCCTGTTAATAAATTTATTTAATAAACCAAACATACTAAGAATAAATACATTTAAGTAGTAATCAAATGCTACCATGACGAACATATTGATATCTATATTTGCAGTCTATCTGATCTCTCTTAACACAAAAAGGACACATATGAGTAGATTCACCTATTCATTTATTCATGTATGTATGCATATCTCCTTTTATTCAATACACTTTTACTGAGTATTGCTGTGTAAAAGCAACATGTTCAGTGATTTAAAAAAAAAAAAGAGTTATGAATAGGATCACTTCATATTCAAGAAGTTTATATACTGGGGGCAGTATGTTGGGGCAAAGAATACAGATAAGACAAGAAAGTAAATATGTACACAGGATATATGTAAGCTTGAAAAAAAAGTTCTATAATAAACATAAAAACAATGCCCAGGGTGGACTGTGTAAAACTAGAGATGGGAGCATTTAAGCTGAATATGTGCCATTTTAGTGATGGAAGTCCTTACTATGACACAGGCCAAGAGGGTGTAGAAATATGGATGGACTTCAGCTGGATCAAAATTTTCCTGGGCTACAGTGATGTGTTAACAATTGTTAGGGGAAAATCATTTGCTAAACTATCGAGAAAATGCAGCCTCTCCAGTAAAAGGAAATTTTTCTACTAGTTTCCAGTGGTAAAATGGTCTACCAGTTCTACATTTTTTGTTTGTTTTACTGTTTCTGAATTTTGATTGCTGTAAGAACTAGAAATATCTTTCATCTCCAGCTGGCAATAAAGCTCTACTCCATTTTCCAAGTTGGACTGCTATAATATTCCTTAATGAGTCTACCATAGCTCACTCTCCAGAGCCTCCAACTGGATCAAAAAATAATCCTTAGCCAAAGGAGCAGCAAAACACCACTCTTTCTCCAGATCCTGACGCAATGCTTTTTTCAATAGTTACTACTTGATTTCTGTTCCAACTAAGAGGTGTCTTGACAGATTAAATAAAAGATGAGCCTTGAAAACTCATGAACCTTGTTTCCTTATCTCTACTTTAGGATAATAAAAAGATTAATTCTGTTCTCAGAGAGGGAAAAAATTCGAAGGTTCCCCAATTTTTGCCTGGTATAATCAGATAACAGCAATCCGATTTTTTACAGGTGACATCATGTAAAGTCTTTTCAGACTACAGCAATATTTGCTGGTCTAAAATATTAAAACTACTAATTAATGAATTTTTGAATGAGGAAGTAGTAAGTGATCAGCTGAATTGCAAGCTCTGAAATTTTGTAACATCTGCTACTCTTGAAACAATAATATACGAATGAAAATTTCTTCTATACTTTTGGAAATGTTGTCAATTTTGCATTACATACAAGCAGATTCCATGCAAACATCTTAATAAATGTCTCATGAAAAGCTAGTTAAGATAGGTAATGATAGCCTCATTTAAAGAAAAACATAAGACAGTGTTTGGATTTACCTGTGTTTATCAAAACTGATTGAATATTTTCCATGTAGTTAATGACTGTAGAAGAAATTAACTCACACATTCATTGTGTATAACTGTACTTATTTTCCTTATTCAATACAAAAGCCTGTTGTCAAATTATGCTGTTTGTAGCACCTATGGCAGCTAACTGGGTACAGAGAGAGGAGGTCAGAAATATCAGATAAAAGCTGGCTGTTGATATGGACATGACATCTCATTTTGGAGCAGTACAATTTATGCCGTCTGATATTTTCAAGAATTTTCTATGCATTTTTCTTCCATATGAAGGGAGAAATTATATAGAAACTATGATTGTTTGTGGTGTTTTGAAACAATAAAGAAGTTATGAAGGGAATGATTTTACATTTTTGACACATTAAACCAAATATAGAAGACAAACGTGCCAAAGGTCACCTCAACAATATTACAGACTCTTGCAATCTGATTCTTTAAACCAAGCCTAGCAAAGCACAAGTTATTTACTAGAAAACAAAACTAAACCCAAAACAAAAAAAAACTCCAATCAACCTGAATTTCACCAGAAATTTGTAGGGCTAATGTGACACGAACTTCAAGTTGTCCATGAATGGTCAGTTGAGAAGGACACTTGCATTGAACACATTTGCAATTTTAGTCCAGCTCTTCATAGCTTTTGAAATTTCAAACTTACTCATACAGATACAGCACATTAGCTGTAGCCAAACTGAATAAACACATTCTAAGTGTTTTAAATCAGTACTTAAAACAATTTTCAATTTTGGGTTATAAGGGATGAAAATTCCCTGATGCACATTGCTTAAAAACTTCTCCTGGTTGGTTTCATTTTTTTGTGTGTTTAATTTAGCCAGCTTATTTTCTTCAGATTTATTTTCACCAATTACATAGCAGTCAATCAAATATATGATTCATGCCATTGAAGTTTTCAAAGTTACATAGCTACTAATCAATAGGCTAAAATATTATGCCTCATTCTCATACCCACTGGGTAAATGGTGGATTAGAGAAGATTTTTTAACAAAGAAACAGAGAGAGATAAAAAGAGAAATAAGAGTGTGCCACAGTTCCAAGATCTTTATGGACAAGTTAAATTAATCCATGTATTGAAAAGAGGCTTGGCAATAATTTGTCAGGGCCCATGTATGTAGTAAAGCAGTAAACCAGAGGCAGAATTGAGATTCAGGAGGGATATCACATTTTTTATTAGACATTTGCAATATTTTGGTAATCATTTACCTTGAAAGCCTTGGTGGGAGTCAAGATCATCTCTCCTCAGAAAAGCTGAACATTCTGGCTTTCCCAGCTAGGGTATGGTCCTGTGACCCAGCTCCACAAACCACACGATCTAGACTTGAATTTGGACTATGTGTCTCTCTCTCTCTCTCTTTCTCATGACTGTGGTGGCAATTTATACAAGGCCAAGCTCCCTGTGCAGAAGGTTTTGTGATTTATTTTTTAGCTAGGAGCTCACATTCCTTGAATCTTTGTGGGAATAATTTGAGGCCTGGGTAAAGGATGTGTTCCTCTGAGAGGATACAACACAGACTGTTTTCACAGGCAAAAACTTGGTAATAACACTCTGGGAACTGCCGAGAAATCAATTTGACAAGTCCATTAAATAGTGCCTTAAATAGGCTTGTATTTAAAGAGCCATTAGCATGTCTTTTTGGCACGTGTGGTGCTAGCTGGTGAACATTATTAAAGGTATAGAATTAGGCTTGTTTAATAGTATTCAGAGGTGAGAATGAAAAATATTGGGCAAAGGGGAACTATAGTTGCCAGTATGCACTTTCTGATTTTTAATGACATTTGATGTCTAGCTGAAGTCTTTTGCTACTCTTTTTTTTTTAGAAAGTACTCGAACTGTGTGTTGTTGTTTTTTTTTTTTAATTTATTTTAATTTATTTATTTTTGGCTGTGATGGGTCTTCGTTTCTGTGCCAGGGCTTTCTCTAGTTGCAGCGAGCGGGGGCCACTCTTCATCGCGGTGCGCGGGCCTCTCACTATCATGGCCTCTCCTCTTGCGGAGCACAGGCTTCAGACGCGCAGGCTCAGTAGTTGTGGCTCACGGGCCTAGTTGCTCCGCGGCATGTGGGATCTTCCCAGACCAGGGCTTGAACCCGTGTCCCGTGCATTAGCAGGCAGATTCTCAACCACTGCACCACCAGGGAAGCCCCTTTTGCTACTTTTAATAGTACTTTTTTCCTTCAGTGTGACTTTTCAGATTGAAGCAAATGTAATCTCTAATTGAAGGTATTTGGATATAGATTGTGATTCAGAAACCATAAATTCAAGTTTCATCCTTTTTTGAGAAACACATTTTTGGTTCTTATCTTTTGGTGAAAATATATAAGAATGTATTGTGGATATTTGCTTATGAATGGAATTGCTGGGTCATACTGTATCTTTATACAAAAGCTTTCCAAAATAGTTGTACTAATTTACATCCCAGGCAGTCTATGATAACCCAGGCATACCACATCTTTATCAACTTGTCAATCTTTTTAATTTTAGCCATTCTGATAAGTAGTAGTGTCTCACTGTGATTATAATTTGCATTTCCCTGATGAGCTTGAGAACCCTTAATATGTTTATGGTCTTTTGGATAACTTCACTTGTAAAGTGCTTATTCATTTCTTTTGCCTATTTTTCACTGGGCTATCAGTATCTTTTATTGATTTGGTGGGAGCTCTTTATGTATATTGGATACACGTTTTCTGTTGATTATATGTACTATGTAAAATTTCCACTGTTTTATGACTTGATTGTGATCAACAAAATTTTTAATTTTATTTTAGTAAATTGTTTGACACAGATTTTAAGCTCAGAAGTTTTTATGTTAGTATTTAAGAAATCTTTGTCTACCCCTGAAATCTTGAATATATTCTCTCACAATCTGTCAACTGATTTTGGGTAGGCCATAATGGAGAAGTAAAGATTCATTTTATTTCACACATATATCCCATTGACCCAGGACCATTTTTTGAATAAAACTGACATATCTATACTGCTCTTCAGTGCTGTTTTTATGTTAAATAAAGTATTGTTTAATGCCCTTTTTGTTCTGTTCTATTACTATATTTGTACCAATACCACAATGTCCTAATTTTTGGAGTGTTGTAATAAACCTTTTATCTGTTACTGTAAGTACTCCAATTTTTTCTATAAGATTGTCTTTGCATTTGTATATACATTTTAGAATCACCTTCTCAATTATTGACAAAACCACCTTATGAATTTTAGTGGGGATTGTTTTGAATCTGTAGATCAATTTTGGTAGAATACACATCTTCATAATATTGATTCTTCCAATAATTAGCACGTTAAATTTTGATTGATTTGAGTCTTTTTAATTTATCTCAGTAGTATTATATAATTTTCTAGATAAAAATCTCACATCTTTTGTTAGAGTTATTACAGGATATTTGTTATTTTCTCAGGCCATTGTGAATTAAACATATATTTTAAATGTTTTTTCTAAATGGTTGCTCTCAATGTAGAGGAAAACAATTGATTTTTCTGGTAGAGTTATGCAAGCCAGTGATATTCTAAGACTCAGATATTAACTCTAATAGTTTATCCTTAGATTTTTTTTGGACTTTTCTATAAATACAATCAGGTCATCTTCTAAAAACAAAAATTAGAAGCTTAATTATTTTTCCTACTCTTACACATTTATTTTTCTTGTCTAATTGTACTAGTTAGGATCTTCAATGCAAAGCTGAATAAAAATGGTGGTGACCAGTATTTCTATAAAGTTTCTGATTTCAGAGATATGATACAATATCTAAACATGAAATATAATATTTGTGTAGCATTTTTGTAGATACAATAGGGGAGCAAAACTTGCCAACCAAAAAATGCCTCTTTGGCATGTGGAGTACTTCAAGCTGAAATCAATCAAGGAAGACTCAGAAAGAAACTTTGACCTTCCCCCTAACATCTAAAAGAATGTAAATAGAGGACCTGTGTCAGGAAGGGAGCTATCATCACAGATAACAATAGTATGTAGTATGAACTGGGTGTGTAGACAGGGAGGAATCTAGCAAAGTCTGTTAAAATTCCTCTCTGTGTCCCATTGTCTCTGCATGGTCCAGCAAACATTTGTTTACCAAACATTTGCTTTTCCCTCTCCATGTCAACTGTCTTCCTCCATTTTGAAGTCACAAACCACTACTCCTGACATCTTCTTTTGTCTTTAGTTGAAGATGACATTTCAGGTGAGTGCTTTGGCCATTTTGACAAGTTACTCAGTTTTTCTGTGTCTCTCAAGTATACATGTTATTAAACTGTTTGATTTTTCTTCTTTTAATCTGTCTTATGTTGGCCAGAAGAACATAGAAGGGCAGAGAAAATTTTCTTCCTCCCTGACTACGCCCTTTTTCAGACTAAGAACATTCCCTTCTAGTTCCTAGATTGCTAAAAGCTTTTATTATGAAAAAGTATTGAATTACATCGTTATTTTTCTGCTTCTATTAGGATAATCATATACTTTTGCTTATTCACTAATGTGGTAAATTAATAGATTTTTTTAAATGTTAAACCAATGTTGCTTTATTAGAATAAATTTTACATTTCTGTAATGTATTATACTTTTATATAGTGCTGGATTTGGTTTGCTAAGATTTTGCTTAGAATTTTTATATCTATGTTTGTGAGAGAGATAAATTATCCATATTTATAATCTTTCAAATTTTGATGTCAAGGTAATCTGATTTAGTAAAATAAGTTGGGAAGTGTTTACTTTTCTTCATCTTACTTTCTAGGATATTTTGGGTAAATTGTATTTATATATTATTTAGTGTTTGAAATATTTCACCAGTGGCTTGGAGTTTTTGTTGGGAAGTTTTTAAATTAAGGATTTGAGTGCTTCAATGGAGTTGATACTCTATTTTTTTCATGTCAGTTATGGTAAATCTTACATTTTCTAGATATCTGTCAAGTTCACACAAATTTTCAAAATCTTTGGCTTAAAGACATTTATAACATTCTATTATTATCTATGTAATGCCAATAAAATTTGCAATGATACCACTTTTTTATTCATTATATTGATTATGTAGGCTTTTGTCTGGGTTTACAAAATGTGTTAATCTGAGCTTAACTGATAAAGAATATACTCTGTGTGATTTTAGTGCTTTGATATTTATTGCTACTTACTTTATGGTACAGAATATCATCAAATTTAATATATGCATATATCCCATTTATACTCAAAAAGAATGTGTAATCTTCAATATATGGAAACTATTTTAATATTCAATATCTTTATTGATTGTGTGCCTACGTGACTCACATAAAGATGTTTTAAAATTTCTAACCTTAATTGTAGATTTCTCTATTTCTCCTTTTCTCTTTTTTATATATGGTAAAGCTATAATTAGGTACATATATATCCAGATTGTTCTTTTCATCATTTTGAATCGTCATAAGGACGTATGGAAACATAGAAGAGAATCTGAAGAAAAATTCAAGCAATACAAGAAAAGAGGCAATTTCATTGCAATATATGGTAAAGGATTTTGAGCAATTTCTTAGATGGGAAGATGGAAGATGGGAGGTCTGTATCAGAACCTTACTATGTATAGAACATCCATAATTATGCAACTGTTTTCGGCATAGCAGGTTACATATAGATTCTATTCCATAGTGTTTGTTAGTGTAGTCATTTACAAATAATCATATCACTACCTTCATAAGTTAAAAATTAATGAACCAAACCAGGTTTATGGGGTTAAGGCAGAAAGGAACTACTATGTTTGAAAAATATCATTTTGTGTGATTGCTATACACTAAAAACAAAAAGAACTATATGCAAATGCAATAACACCAATGTGATATGCACTAACATTTATCACCTTATTTTTTACAGATGGTAAAAGCATAACTTAATTTTGAGGTATGAGAAGCAAATTATAACTCTTGACAAGAGAAGAAGTTGTTTAGAATACTTCAATTAGAAATTGAGTGACGAAGCCAAAAAAAGTATCCACTGGATTTGACAAAGGTCACTGATGATATTGGCAAGAATTATTTCAGTGGAGGAGTGGGAGAAAAGTACACTCACATCTGAAGTGAGAATAACAGATGCAGAAATGGAAACCATGAGATGAGTCAAGAGGCTCAAGAAACTTGAGAATGAAATGAAGGAGAAAGGTAGTGTAGAAACTAGAGAGTGACACAGAGTTAAGGGAAAATTTTGCATTTTCTCTCTAATTGGGGGGCCCAATTTTATATATATATATATATATATACACACACACACACACACATATACATATATATGTATATATATATGTATATGTATATATAGGAGAATAAATCAATATAGTAGTTAAAGGGGGGAAAGGGAATAAACTGATGAAGCCAAATCACTTACCACTGAGAAGACACCAGGAGAGAAGTGAGTAAAGAAGGGTAGATATGGATATTGTTTCTAAATTTGGGGGTCTAGTAATGGGCCAAGCAGGAGATAAGAAAGTTCCCATCAGATTGCCCCACTCTTCTTGGTTCAGGAAGGAAAATGGTCATCCACTAAAAGGAAAAAAGAAAATAGACATGAAAAGGCCCTGAGGATGGTTACTAATGTTTGAAATACCTGTTGAGAAAACAGAGGATTAAACTGAATAAAGATGAAGGCAAGAATTCCCATGCAATACTGAAGGTCCAAGTGAGGTTGAAATCCAGAATTCTAAAGAAAGTAGCAGTCTTCAAGACTATGTACCTTCCCCCAGCCATAGAGGATGTAAGAGTAGAAGTTAAATAAAATAAAAGTGGAGGAGAAAGAACCATAGTTATATATGTGTAGATATTTATTAAGTTGTGCAACTAGAATTTGTCCACTTTGTAGTTTATATGTAACACCTCAACATAGAAGGGTATTAAAAAAATAAAATAGTGAGTGGACCATTTCAGGTTCATTACAGTCTGGATTGGGTGGATGCTTTTGACTAGATTCTTACACTCACAGTAGCTTTGAGATTCTTTATCTTAGTACTTCTTGAATTTTAAGGAACAAGCAGTACACTGGGGATCATGCTAAGTCATAGACTCCAATTCAGTTGCTCTGAGGTGGAACTCGAGATTCTGCATTTCTAAGACTCCCAGATACTGCTGCTAGTCTGTGGGCCACACTGCTTATAATCCTATATGATACACAAGAATATTGGGTGAAAAATAATACAGTTTGTTAAATAAGTGCTTTTCCTACCTACTAAATGGTGTGATTGATTTTTTAACTTAAATTTATTTTGACTAATAGTGATGTATTATTTTCTTCTAGATATTTGGCATATTAGGTTACATGGCTATACATCAAAGGCAGCATTGACATTCACAGACATGTCAGCCGTGTGTTGTTTATGAACAATGGTAGATGGAGTATTTTTCCAGTACTCCTAGGAGAGGTGATAATTCTGCCTCTTTTCACCTCTCCCCAGTCCCCACCCAGGATGTTAAACAGAACTAGCTTAAAACAATTGTTCAGGGGAACCAAAGTGGACCACGTCATAGATTTATTCTGGCATATAAAAGATCAATTTTATTAATAATTTATTTCTACAGCACATTTTTTTTCTTCATAAACTTGTGAAATGAGAGGGCAAGCCTTTTTTATGGAAACTTCTTCAACACAAAATCTCTCTGTCCCTGCCCCCACTTCCCTCCCACTCCCCCTTAAAGCTAAGGCCCAAAGACACTGAAGCCCTTTCTAGTTTATGTTGTATCTCTTCGATCAGGTGGAAAAGTTATAAACTGGGAGGTGTGCTTTAGTTATATGCAATTTTCTGAAGGATTTCAAATTTCAGTGATTTGTGAATGGGATAAACTAAAACTTGCATTTCACTCTCACTTTGGTTCAGGAAGTACATTTTCTGTTGATGAGTTTGTGAACATTCATATTTCACCTAAGATCCTAGTCAACATACAGAGATAATTGAAAATGGGCTAAAATTTTCTGTGCTTCTGAATGGTAATAGTCTTAGTGGAGAATTTGTTATAAAACGAATGGCAATTTCAGCAGATATCCAAGTATTTAATAAACATTTCAGTATTACAAAAATATAAGGGAATTCTCAAATTTAGAAATGTAGAGTCATTTATTCTACTCATTTTAAAACACAACAGGAGGTATGGAGGCATTTAGGATTTAGGAAAATAGGTTTTGGAATCAATAACCTACAGGGCTTATTTTGATCTTAATAACAGTGGTTTATAGATCCTGTCATATCAAATAACCATAATAAACATCCATATAATGATGCTTGACATTGTGTGTTGAGAACATATATTACATTTTCTTATGTATATTGTTTTGTTGAGCTCTCTCAATAAAATTAGGTGGATACTTAGATTTTTATCTTATAGTCAGAAAACTAATCCAAAATGTAGCAGTGTCAGAGTTCAAACCCCGGTTTCTCTTAACCTAAAATTGATACATATTTCACTTTATCACATCCCCATACAATGAAGATTAGATTCTCAACTCAGGCATTCAAATTCTGATGTTTAAAAGGGACCTTAGAACATGAGCTTCTTAAAATATTTCTCCACTTTCGATAGGTAAAACTAGTATCTCCCTATTAATTCATTGTCATTAGTCACTGCGTGAACATGCTGATTTTCTTGTCTGCTGTAACATATTCAACCCCTACCAGAATATTTAAACCAGCAGGGTTATGTTTTAAATTTTCAATCAATGTGATCATTGTGATGCAGTTAACCAAAACCATGAGACCTAGTCATTGACGGCTCAATACTCTGATGACAGTGCAAATTCTGCCACAAAACTGCAATTGGGGCAATAGAACACAGGATATGATTCATATACACATGAAATGCCTTCAACCAGACTTTAAAAAATTCATGAAAAGTAATCATAGAAGGAACATCTCAGAAATTTCTTTATAAGTTTCTGTCGTCATCAAGTTAGCCATTGAAATTGTATTCCATAGTTGGAATAGTAAATCTCACTAGCAGATTTCTCATTCACTTGGGTTTACAAGGAAAAAAAAAATCTATATTTGGAAAAGTTTTCATTGTATTTAATACAAATCAGAAAAATGTGCTTCCCTTTTAGAAGAGTATACTATTTAGGGTAAAAGACTAAAATAAAGAAAAAAATATTCTAATGCACTGAATGCTTTGAGATATTTTAAATGGTGCCATAAAACAAATAACTTATTGACCAGAATTGATTTGAAGAAACTGTCCTAAAAAAAAACATACATACTACATGATGCATGGGTCTATATTTATCATTTGTTAATAGGTTAAGTACTATACATTTTGTTTTTTCTCTAAACTATCTTATATATTTCTTTATTCACATATAATTTAACATCCATTTATAGAAGCAAAATTACTAATACTTTATTCAGTTAAAAACAGAGTAGATTCTTTATTGCAAAAATATATTGTCAAACCATAATATCGCCCTTCCTTTTCAAAAGCAATATCCAACATTTACGTACTTAATTACTTTAATACCTTTAAATTTCAATTAATCTATAGTGTTCCATAATGCTAGCAGTGTACAACTTTGGATTGTTGAAGTGTTAATGGATTAATTCATCTTTGCTCTTCTACTAACATAATTTTTTATTTTCTGAATCTATTTTCAAAATTTTGCTAAATATCAGACTTGGTCCATAAATTACCTATACCTAATTGCTGAACAAACCCAGATCTTGATTATTGATAAAAAATAATAATTGGTCAGCTATATGTCTGAGTCAACTTTGGATAGCCATGCTAATTTTGTGTAGGGGAAATAAATTAGCAAATAATCCATTTTATTGGAATTGGAAAGCCTTCTGAGACAGGAAGAACATGAAGATCCACTGCTGAGCCAAATAGGAACCTGTATTTGGAAATCCCAGGTAACATAGTCTATAAAAGTAAACATATGAGAAAAGCAAAAAAATAAAACAAACCAAAGGAGAATCAAGAAAAAACAAAACAAAATAAAGACCCTGTGTCCAACTAAAATAATCAAAACCTACTAGCAAATTAGCATCTGCAATAATAGGAATGGAATATTTTGATGAATGAATTTCTTAAAACACTCTCTATAGCATTAAGCTCTTTTGAGACAAGGTTCACCTCTCACACCTGGTAAACCAATGAGGGAAAGCCCTCATGGTGGAATTAGAGGCATACGCCTCAGACAGGAAACAAGTATAGTGTTCATATCTGGTACAACAAAAAAAAAACAGAACCTAAAAGAGGAAATAGACATGCACAGCTTGCTCTCCTGACTTAGTATAAACCTCTAAGACACTACTCCAGTTAGGCTCCTCAAACCAGAGACTGTGCACATTCTCATAAACCAGCTAGCACAGAATTGCTTCTGGTGCCTTAGGGCCCTGCCTTCTTTCAAATAGCACCTCTCTACCTTGGATGCCAATTACAGCCACAGGTTTTGATTGCTTTCTACAGGAAACCAAAAGCTCTGGTACAACAAGACTGGGAATAAAGATAATTTCTTTTGCATTGCCAACAGATGGAGAAGAAAGAGATTAGTAAAAATATAAAAGTCTGAAAATGACTTCAAGCATGAAGGTATCTGTTTTTCTGTTCTTAATTTAATGCAAGACTGCAGTCAACAAATTTTTGTTGAGTGTATAACTTGTGCTAGGCACAATTTTTAGATGTGAGAATTCAGCAGTAAACAAAAGAGACACAAATCCCTGCATTCATGGTGCTTACGTTCAGTTGAACTTGTCTTATTTTAGGTCTGTTTTATACAAGGCTAAAGCTATCTGTGTTGTGGGGGTTTTTTTAAGCTTTATTTTGATATATTTCATATGTATACAATTCACCCATATAAAATGGGCAATTCAATAGTTTTCAGTATATTTACAGACTTGTGCAACCATCAGCACAATCTAATTTTAGAACATTTTCATCACCCTCCCTCCAAAGAAACATAATACCCATTAGAAGACACTCCCCTCTCCTCCCCATCCCCTTAGCTTAAGGCAATTGATAATACAGTTTACATCTAGATATATTTGCCAATTCTGGATATTTCCTATAAATGAAATAATACAATATGTGGCTTCTTTGATTTAATGTTTTCAAGGTTCATACATATTGTAGCATGTATCAGTACTTCATTCCTTTTTGAATCTATCTACTTTTACAATTATTAATTTAAAATAAGACTTGTCTTACTTTATGCCCTTTTCAGACTTTCCCATACTCCACAGAACATTTTCATTTCCAATTGAAAATAAAGCTTTAAAAGGGATGCTTTAATTTTAGAACTAGAAAACATTTGGAAAGTATCCAGTCAACTTGTAGATAAGTATCCAGTCAATTTGTAGATGAGTAGATAGAGAACTACAAAAAAGAAGTGGTTTGCTGAAGGCATCATAGCAAGATAGGACTGGAACCTATCTCTCCCCACTCCTCTTAACTCTTTATCACAGGGCTTACTTGGTATGGACTTTGATAGTTTTGTATTTATCTGTAGGATTCTGCAACCTCTTTATTGGAGAAAATAATTTTGATTACTTCAGTTTATAGACAACTGGATTTTCCTATAAAACTAGAGTTTTTTGGTTTTTGTTCTACAATATGAATAAAGAGACTATATAAATCAAGCAAATAAGATTTTCCTTGATTACAACCTAGAGACCCATTTTATGTTAGTCTTACAAAAAACTATTGCAAAAATTACTCATCAAATTGTACAGCCTATAATTTTCACTAGCACTTTCTCTAACCCTCAGTTTAATTGACTTCCCATTGTATAAATTTTTTAAAGGACACAACCAGTGAAATCTCTTTATCATCTATATCTATCTATTCATCTATTTTTCTAAACTGCATAAAATCATTCAGAATACATTTTTGAAAAACTCATAATGAACAGTACTTGATATTATGATGTTGGCCGACAAGATTAAAACTTTTCAGTCTTTTCAGAATCCACACTTAAGCTCATTAGCTTCTAGATGAAATGAATATAGCAGAGTACATGTATTCTAACCAGCACCTACCTCAGCCTTTTTAAAAGTATTTAGCCTCCACTTAAGCCTGCATTCCAAAGTAAAAGATCTATTTGAACAACTACATATCAAATTTCTCAGAAGTTTCTACAGAAATACCTTCAAAATTTTCTGAACTCCATTTATTCTTATCCTGAAGTTTTCTGATGGTTCTCATATTTATTTTATATTTTATTTCCTGTATGGCTTCTGGTATTGCAGCATTTTACTGCCATTTGATTTCTTCCAACTGAAACCCTCCCTTCTTTCCCCAACAACAACCATTAGAATCCTTAGATTATTATGTCTTACGTTTAGATTCTCCTACCTCTGATTACTGTAATTTAGTGCAGGTATCATGCTCAGAATTTGTATTTCAAAATTATACCTATTTCTACAGAATACTGATAAGTGACTACATAAACATGTACTCAGAATTACTTTGTAGCACTCATTTTAAATGATTTCCTATTTTACTACTGAAGGTAGAACTTGAAAAGTCACATAAATTCCATCTAAACATTTCGTTCTATTCGATAAATGTAATACTACAGGAATCTCTTACCTATATAAGAAATCAACTGTAGCTATTATCCAAGTTGGTTATTTTTCTATATTTAATATACTCTTAAATTCTAACTTATATCCTAAGATCTCTTTTTATCAGTCCTTAAGGTATATACTAAGAACAAGAAAATGTGATGCAGGCTGAGAGAAGTAACAGTAAAATATTATCTCAGTGAGAGACCTGAGAAAAATGTCTCAGAAGGACACCTGAATGCACATTTTGAAAGAGCTGTCTCTTAATTGCAGCAAGATTTCTCCATATCCTGAGACCTCAGCTCTACTTTTTCTCTACCCTTTCTATCAAGGCCTCAAGTTTTTGTACAAATCTCAGCCCTAAGGCGTAATGAAGAAGGAACTGAGGTGCCTAGGCCAACTGAGCTGTCTCGTGCTGAAAGCTTGGAAGGGGTGTGATTCATAGAAAATGTTATTTTACAACACTAACCTTTTCATGTTGAGTCCAGCAAAAAGCAGCACGTAACAATAAAATCTATTTTGATTGGTGAGCTGAGAATGAATCGAGTATTGTTTGCCTGGATTCTAAAGTCATCTTTTCTGCACTCCTGGAAGGTCCCCTCCCTGTTGTCTCTAGGTGTGCAAAGTGAATATTTGGGCCCTACCTTCCTTTCTCAGTTCAGCAATGTTCTAATTATTCTCTCTCCATTGTTCCCAAACCTGAGGCCTTCCGCAGCCCCTTTAGAAGCTCCCACAAAGACCCTGTGTGTTCTGTAACCTCAAAACTAGAGGTTATAATTTTATAAATAAATGGATTGCATTCTCATGGTTCTTTTGTTTTCTTTTTTCAATCACAGCACAACAATTACATTATTTTATTTAGGTTTCTTTAAGGAATTTTTGTATTAATATTTTACACATCTTAAATTTTATAGCGTATATATAGGAACATATTTATAGAAATATATAGAAGTAGAAAATATGTAACCTGTAGGGACAATTCTGAAACACCAGATCCTAAATGATACAAGGCCATCTGTGGACAAAAGTCTCACCTGCTATTTTTCTGGTTACCAATTCTGATGTGCTGCAGAGCGGGAGGGGGTTTCCCTATGCCACTAAGAAATTCTTAGACCCCGGCTGTCCTACAATTCAAATCAATTCTGACCTATCTACCCAGAGATAGCATCAGATTCCATAGGTTAATGGCTCAGTCTTATATGGCTGTCCTCCTCTTCACTTCAGAGGATAGCAAGTCCAGATTGTCCCCTGTGCTCCTCACCAACAGGCTACAAATTGGAGGTTCCAATGACTCCCTCCAGAGATTCAATAATTTGCTAGAGAGGCTCACAGAACCCACAGAAACATTTTACTTACTGGATTATTGGTCTATTATAAAAGGGTATAACTCAGGAACAGCTAGATACAAGAGAGGCATAGGACAAAGTATGGGGAAAGGGTGCAGAGCTTCCATGCTCTGCCTAAAATGTGACTCTTCCTGAACCTCCACATGATCACCAACCCAGAAGCTCTCCAAATCCCATTCATTTGGAGGCTTTGTTACATAGGCATGGTTGATTAAATCATTGGCCACTGGCTATTGATTCAACCTCCAGCCCCTCCCCACTCCCAGGAAATCAGGGGGTGGGACTGAAAGTTCCAACCCTTTATTCATGGTTGGTTCACCTGGCAACAAGCCCCCATCCTTAGGTGCAGTCCAAAAGTCACCTCACTAATGTTGAAAAGCAAAATTCAACCAAGTAAATTTGGAGATCTAATTATTAGGTGATTCATGAATCAGGCAGCATCCCATCTAGTAAACAGAATGGCTCTCTGAGGGGTTGTACAAAATGGAAGGTTTCAATAGGCAGAAGGAGGGTGGGGATGAAGGTACTAGCTAAAAACAACAACAGCAACAAAGCAAAAGAAAAAGAAAAATGAAAGAAAGGATTGCTTCAGGCCAGGCCATCTTCTTTGGGGGGGCGGGGTGTGGGGAAGGAAACAGAAAGGGTCTTTATCCTGCAGATTACCTCACTAGTGTAGATCAGGAAATTTCAGATTGACTGTTTTAAAAGTCAATTCCTGGGAGAGGTTGAAACTACTATTGTCTTGGTTTGCTGCACTGGGGGCAAATGACTCCATTTGGGGCTTATTATTTGTTTTTTAACATTAACATGACAAAAGATACCTTTGTTATTCTCTTCACTTAGGAAATTCCAAGGGTTTTAGGAGCCCCATCCCAGAAATGGGGCAAAGAGCAAACATATATTACTTATTATAAATACCAATATCACACCTGAAAATTATTGATTTCATAAACTTATTAGATAAGTTTATGAAATCAATAATTTCATAAGCTTCCTATCCCCCCTCAGTATAAAATCTAAAATTCTTACCATTGCCTATAAGGTTCTATATTAGGAGTGGGCAAACTTTTCCTGTAAAAGCGTAGACATTAAATATTTTCTGTAGCAGCTACCAAACTTGGCCATTGTAGCATGAAAACAGTCATAAATAATGCAGAAACAAAAGAGCATGGCTTCATTCCAATGAAACTTTATGGACAATAAAATTTGAATCTCATACAAATTATAAGTGTCATAAAATATTGTTTTACTTTTCGTATTTTATTCCAAACATTTTAAAATGTAATAACCATTTATAATCGTTCATAAGCCATATAGAAATAGCTAGTGGGTCAAACTTGGGCTGCAACACCTGCTCTGTAAGATCTACATTCTCCCTCACAGATTTCATTCACTCTACCACACTCCCTCTGCTCATGGACCTCTCTGTACTCTGACATCCTTGCACTTACTTGCAAACAACAAGCACATTCTCACCTCAGTGCCTTTGCACAAGCTGTGTCCTTTGCCTAGAACACACTTTCTCCCAATCTTTGAATAGCTCCTTTCCTTCACCTTTGAAGACTAATTATTCTCTAATCATCCAATCCAAAACATCCTTTTTTATACTATTACATGCAGTGCTTTATTTTTCATTTTAATACTTATTACCCACTGAACTATAGTATCTTTTACTTGTTTATTTTTTGTCTCTTCTCACTAGAATGTAAGCTTCAAGAGAGAAGAGACTCGGTTTCCTTCACTGTTTCATCCAGAATAGTGCTTGGCACAAAATATGTACTTCAATGAGTATTCTTCCATGAATGGATTATTGTTATTTATAATTGCCAAAATTCCTCTTTCTTCTGGTCTTCATCTCAACTATCACTTTGAGGTTCTATGTGATTGGGGGCTAGTGCCAATGTGTGAATTCTCATCATTTGAGAGTTTGTTTAATCTCTAATATTTATATATTGTTCTGAAACATGATTGTTCCACAAATCTCCTCTCTGCTAATGGTGGTCTTTAATCTGGCTGATCTGTATTCAGTATAATTGATACATTGATACAATGTTATAATTCTGAAGCTAGGTAATCCTTGCCTAATCTTTCTATTTCTCATGGCTTGTAGAGGGCACTATGGTGCCCTGGCCAGCTGCCATTACTGGGTCTGTTGTGTTAGCTGCTAGGAGCTCACAGCTGTCCGATGTCTCCAGAAAACTGCCTTCACCTGATGGGAACCACTTTGGTAAGGAAGCCATACCCCAGGAAATGGCCCATAGTGTATAACTAATGACTAATAGGGAATAAGTATAAAAGGTTATTTCTTTTTCCTCAAGAGGAAATCATTCTAAGGTGCAGTTTATGCTCCAGAGCCTTGCCCCTGTGGCTCAGGCCAGGGTAAACAAGGTAAGACTTTTCCTAAGACCACATCCTTGTTCATCCCTTTTTCCTTTCAACCCTGCTTCACTCCTTCCCTTTGCATTTTTCCCTATGAATACCTCCTCAGCAAATCATGTACACCTGGATCTTTACCTCTGGTTCTGCTTCTAGAATAAAGTTCCTACTGTAGTAAACCCATCAACTCTTACCCAATCCCCACTAAACAGGTCCACCAAACCAGTCCTTAACAAACTCAAAACCATAGCATTATGTAAGAGTCGTTTTTAGGTATCTCACTTTTAGAGTACAAAGTAGGACACCTTCCAACTACTGACAAGCCTCGGCTAGAATGTGGCAGCATCAAAAGTTTACTAAATTATCATATGCAATTTATGAAATACCTTGTACTTAGCGATGTGCAAACTCATCTCCCATTAAATGATTTTGCTAAATGAATAGCATGCTTAAAATCAAATTCAGTAATATAGACACAGATATATATACAAAAATATCTATGGATACGTGTATATTCTCTGGTTAGTATACACACATTTATTTCCTGGTTCTGTTACCTAAGAGATAACAGAAGCAATGACACCTCAGTAGCAACAAGCACACCTGGTCCCCAGATCTTAGTTTCTAATATCATTCTCCAATAAAAAAAATCTGGACTTCATGAGGAAATGGCTAATTCCAGGACTGAGGACAAGGTGAGCCTGGAGCATTTTGTAGTGCAAAAAGTAAAACAACAACAACAATAATGAGGTATGTGAAAGCAGCATATGAGCCAAATAAAAAAGTACCAAATGGCCAAGGTTGGAATAATTTGAACAACACAATAAATGAAATAGTTTTGGATTATAACCCAAAGTATAAAATGAATATCTATGAATCTGTACTGACATAAAGAATAAAATAAACAAATAAGAGAGAATAGACAAATCTCTCCTGCAGAAAAATTTCAAATATTTTATGTAGATACCCTGTCCTCAAGGAGGCAAAGTATAGCTCTCACCTTTAAGTGGGAGCTACTCATACTGTCTTCTTTCCAAAGAGCACTGTATGGAAAAAGAGTATAAAATAAGTTTATAGTGAAGCAACCTGGCAAACACTATCTCAGCCAGATGACAAAGTTAACATCAGCAGTGTTGTCAGCTGATTGTCAGCTTGATATGATATGATGAGAATAACACGTAATTTCCGTAGTCTTTGTCCCCCAAAGCCCATAATTCCAGTCTCAGGAGAAAACAATCAAATAAATCCTGATTAACATTCTACAAAATATCTGACTCCTCAAAACTGTCAAAGGAAATAGGAGGAAAGTCTGAGAAGCTTTCATAGCCAAGAGGAGCTTAAGAAGACATAACAACTAAATGTTATGTGCTATCCTAATGGGATCCTGGAAAAGAAGAAAGATGTTAGGTAAAACTTAGGGAAATATCAGTAAGTATGGACTTTAGTTAATAATAACGTATAAATATTGATTAATTGTGACATGTATCCTACTAAAGTAAAATGTTAATTACAGAGGAAACTACTTATGGGGTATATGGGAACTCTCTATACTATCTTTGCCACTTTTATACAAATCTAAAATTAAAAAGTTTATTTAAAATTTTTAAAATTAAATTTAGAGGGCTTCCCTGGTGGTGCAGTGGTTGAGAATCTGCCTGCCAGTGCAGGGGACACGGGTTCGAGTCCTGGTCTGGGAAGATCCCACATGCCGCGGAGCAACTAGGCCCGTGAGCCACAACTACTGAGCCTGCGCGTCTGGAGCCTGTGCTCCGCAACAAGAGAGGCCATGATAGTGAGAGGCCCGCGCACCGCGATGAAGAGTGGCCCCCGCTTGCTGCAACTAGAGAAAGCCCTCGCACAGAAACGAAGACCCAACACAGCCATAAATAAATAAATAAATAAATAAATAAATAAATAAATAAATAAAAATTAAATTCACAATAAAAGGCCTATACCATCCTTGATTATTAAAAAAAAAATAAATTAAATTTAGAAATGCAGCCTTATAATTATACTGTTCAAGGATTTTTAAATTCAAGAAAATGCCTAATCCACAGTAGGCTATCTTAAATATCATTCTGATTATTACTGGAGGAAATCCACTTTGAAGCTTCTAATGGAATCTTAATATTATGGTATACACCCAAAGAATTTAAAGATAAAATATTTTTAGCATGAACATTAAAAAGATTTTTCATAAGAGTGAAGTTATTAGTCTTTTCAACAATACTTTGGTATTATTTTTCATATTATCTACAACAAAGTCTCAAAATATTTATTATGATGCAACAAATATATAAGATTCTATGACACTAAAAGCTTTTCATTGGTTTTTAACTTATCTTACCTAAATATTTTATGTGTTCCTTAGGAATAGAACTTGGTGGGATGCAAACTAACATTTCTTGAGCATTTATGTTCCATCATGCTTTTACTATTTTAGGGCCTCATATTTAGGGTTATCCAGTTTACTCTTCACACACCCTAAGAGATCCATAGTTTAACACATTCAGAGAGGTGGAAATAGACCCAGTGACTATAAGGCAATCCCACTGAAATGTAAGTTACTGAGTAAAGGCACATTCTTCATCTACTGTGCTCACTGCTGTATTCCTAGAACCTAGAACAGTGACAGGAAAACAGAAAACCTTTATTAAATATGTATTGAATAAATGAATGAGAATAAGTGACCTTGTCCAAAGCAACACAATTACTTATGATAGAAACAGGATGAAATCTGTTACTACTTGTTTCCTACAAGGCCCTGTCATGAGCCCATCTCATGGCAGTCGGACCCTAAACTATCCGGAGAGGCCCCAAATGAAAAATATATGCCTAGGAGTTCATGGCCACCAGTGCAGCGCCCTGAACATAGTAAGTATCAAATCATAGAATCTCCACTGAGCTCATTAATGGGCCACAAATAAAAGAGAAGTTTAGATAAATTGGGAAAAGGGGTATAGACTTTCTTAGATTTGATCTTCATGACCATATTATTCTATTCTTTCATTACATGAAAGCTCTGATTTTATAACATATTCAAACTCCTAAGAAACTCTAAATTGTATAATATATTCCAACTCCTATTTTTCAGAAGCTTATTAGATCCATTCATTGCATACTTTTCCTTTTTACCATATTGTAAAGCTTTTATGCTGACTGTGCCACAGGAAAAAGAAAGAAAGAAAGCACTACACTATCGAGCAACTTTATCTACAAACAGCTTAAAGGGAAATATAAAAATAAAAACTCAAATGCAGATATATTTTGCAGCAATATTACATAATTACCAATGAATGCAAAGAGGAGAAAGTTTCTCTGATATACATCAACAGTAAAAAAACTAAGTTCTGTCTGGAAACTCCATTTTATTATGTACTATATTTGGTGTGTGGTGGGAAGAGTCAATTGTAAATATAGAGCCAAGGTACAAGTGCTACAATAAATGGAATTTTCATTACTGTGAAATCACTGCTTTAGCACTTTCCTACTTTAAAAATAAATCATAGGAAAAAATTTTCTTTGCATTAAAAGTTAGAAATTTTTAATCCCCCAAATTATCCTTCATTTTTAAGTCCATGTTCTGAAGTCATTTTAAGTAAGTACAAATATAGAATTCATTTCTTTGAAAATACTAAGTTAACTAATTGTCAATAGCAGTGGTGTTCTTATTTGTCTATTTATTTATTTATTTATTTAATATACTTATTGAATAGCTATTCTGTGCCAGACGCCACATTAGCCTAGAGACACCTCAGATTTCATACTCTTATAGAGTTTGTATTTTAGTGGGAAAACGTAGGAGACTGACTAACAACAATTAGTCAACAGTACTTGAGCATAACAGTACAAATAACAGCAATTTCAGAAAGAATAATAATAATAATTACCATTTTTGAGTGTCTACCCTGTCAAACACGGTACCATAATTTTAATATTATTGATCTCACATCAAACATTGGAGACAGATATTTACAAATGAGACAATGAGGTCAATAAAGATTTAATTATTTGCCAAGGATGTGAAAAGTAGTAAGTGGTAGAGCAGGATTTGAATCTTGGTCTGTTTTAGTATAAAACCCTGGCCTTTTAGCCGTCTTACACTGCCTTTCAAAACTAGCTAACACTTTGCAGTGAGAATCAAACCCCTTCATAAAAAACAAAAACATTATGTTTCATTATAGAAATATAATATTTAGAAGGGGGATGACTGTTATACCCTAGGATTCTTAATAGCATAGTGGTTAATAACAAAAATTCTGGAGTCAGACGTTTGAAGTTAAACTCTAAATCTGCCACTAACTAACTGTGAATCTCTGGACCGGTTCAATATTTGACCATATACTATTTAAAACATTTTTAATTCAATATTTAACCATTCTCTGCCTTAGTTTTCTCATCTATGAAGTTTGTATGAACATTGACTGAGTTAATGTATGTGAAGTGCTAGGAAACAGTACCTAGTTATATAAGCAATAAATAAATATTAGCTATTTTGTTGTTATTAATCTTTATTCTCTGGACTGATCAGAATAGACCTGAAGTTGGCAACTCGTTTTAAAGGACTCTTAACAATCCTTCTACCTCTCCCTGCAAATTTCAGGTTCCCCTATCCCTATGCTTCCTATGGTACCAGTAAATATTGGTCACTTATCTACATATCTCTTTCTCCTTCTTCATTTCAATGGCTTCTCTACATGCTTTAATCTTCCATTCTTTTCTCTTGTTATATTCTTTAATCTCTGTATTTTCACTCTTCTTGTTTCTCCATTTTGAACTTTTAAAATTGATTTATAGTTTACATTACAACTTTTACATAATTTTCCTTACATTGACCCTACTCTACAACTCCTGCTGTTCAATCAGAATTTTATAATGTTACTTTCTTCCCTTTTTTGAGGCATCAGTGCAGCGTCTAACAGAGTGTTGTGCAGACAGGCAGGCGCTGACCATTTCTCCATAAGGTGAATGAGCCTTGTCTATTACCATTTTGTAACTTCACATCCCTTATTCAGAAGAGTAATAATAGCAAGGTGAGGAACAGTAAACTTCTATTTACTACCTTCATTATTTTCTTAATTTTATCTTTTAGATTCAGACTTTTTCTGTAAGAGCTTTATTATATTGTATTAAGTCATATCATATCATCATATCATATTATATTTTATTTTAAGAAACATTCACTTGGATTTGTATGAACTCTTTCCAACTTCAAATCTCTCTCTTTCACTGTCCTTTGGACACATTACAAATGGACATGAACATTTTCTGAACTGTAATCAAGTGCCAAGGTAGAGTGGGTTCTTCTGACCACTACATTGTTATAAACAAAACTCACATCGTAATTTTCCCTTAAATGACATCACAGGATTTTCTATCCAAAGCATAAATATCTTTGGAAGAGGGAGGCAACCAGAAGTGAAAATAGATGTAGGAAAATTATATATTATACTCGGTAAGGTTTTTATTCAGCACAATTTGAGCCAACATCTGTCCCTTAGATGTAGTCATTCAATCTCTATAAATGCTTAATGATTGGTATCCAAGCATAAAATACTTTGAAACAATTGATTTACAATTAAAACCTTTTGCAATTCCATGGAAATAAACAAATTTTACTTCAGATGTGAACAGCCAATTATAATTTTACTTTCAAAATGGAATGAAAATATACTCAATGTATATCTAGGTGATTTACACTAACTCTGAGAACATTTTTCTCCAAAGTCAACATGAAAATCTTCTCTATAACTAAGTCCTCTCATAAGTGCCAGCTTTGGGCACTGTTTTCGAAGAAAGCTATGAGCATTAACCACCATCTCAATAATATTCCAGGAAAAATGTAAGTGGGGGGAAAAAAACACTAGGGACTCCCCAGGCTATCTACTTAAAGTATGCTTGCTACTTAAAGCATGGTCCTCAGACCAGAAGCATCAGTATCTCCTTTCGAGCAATGTTCTCAAACTTGAATGCGTTTATTATTCAACCTTGGCCTGGGATGGCTAAGATTCTGCATAAGGTCCCAGGTGATACTAAGGCTGATGGTCTATGGTCCACATTTTGACTAGCAAAGATTCTAAGAAGTCAAGGGTAACTACTGTGAATGATGTACTTTAACAGCCTACCCGTGATGATATTTTATGATGGTACAACCTTCAATATGTATATTGATGAAATAATTTGGAAATAGAAAATATTTATTGAATACACATTTATGAGATAAAATTTAGAGGTAAAGACTTATGATAGAAAAGAATTAAATAGCACGTAAAGTTTTCTGAGGCACGAAAATTACCATGGAAAGAAGTCAGAAGAATCTTATCAGACTAGTATTGAAAAGGGAAATGTATGTATTCACTGAAAAATGGCCCATATCATGTTGAAGCCATGATTTAATTCAACTTTTCACTTGATAGTCACATCCTCCTGATGAGTAAAAAAAAAAAAAAAAAATTATGATTTCTTGAAGAGTTTGCAAAGAAGCACTTATTTTTAATGGTGTACAAACAGCCTATTCTTTTTCATAAGGGAAAAACAGTAAAATCAGGATGTTTTACATTATTAAGTTGTCAAAATTTTTGAAATCTGTATCTTAATACATTAAGAATGTGCAATTGTTTTTGACATTTCTTTATTCTAAATGAAATAGTTGTTTTTACCACCTGATTGACTTAATTCCTAGTAGATATGGCATATCCTGCTTGGGCAACCTTTTGAGAATATTGCTATGTATATGAAATATTTGTAACAAATGCACATGCAAGAAATTTTAGAGCTTTTAGAGCTGCAAAAGTCTTTGGGAATCATCGAGTACAATTCCTTTATTTTAAAAAGGAAAAATCAAAGGTCCACTGAAATGAACCTACGTGATTTATCCAAGGTCCCACACAGCTAGTTAGTGGCAGAACTAACCCAAAGCTCTTGATGCTTAAGAGGTTTTGTTTTGTTTTGTTTTTCATAATAGTCTGAATATTTGGCTTGTTTATCTGAGTTCAGCTTTTCAAAAGCTCAGAAAATAATAATAATGATGATAATGATAAATGTGTGCAGTGTACAAGTGGTCCACCTGAGAATTATTTATTTGGTCAATTTTTTGTTGTTTCTGTTCAAATTAGATAAATATTTGCTAACATATACATTGGCTGTAAAAGAAACAATTTTAAAGGCAAGTTATCAAATAAGGACTGTTGTATTTGTTGGAAGAAACTTATCTTCAAAATTCGAGGGTATGGGGTTTAAATTGAATAACAAAATCAGAAATTCTATACACATATTTGAAATATGGATATTACTTTTCTTGTTCTGAGTACAAAATAATGTCATAATTAAAATATTTTTCATATTATGACAACTCTGGATTCTCATCTCCCCCTCATAAGCAGGAAATCTAGGTTTCCCCAATAACCTAAACTGTTTCTAAGGACCCCACACTTGCTTGCCCTGATTTGTTGAATTCTTCCTCCTTTCTGCTGGCCTGGCTAACATGGCCAGAGACTGAGAACTCAGGTGTACCTCATTAAGCCAAATTTCTGTAAGGGCTGGCCTTCTCAACAGCCTCCCTTTGTGGTTAAAAGTTCTCCAGTACCAAATGGCTCTCCTGGCTAAAGTTCAGAACAGTTCAGCTATCTGGTGCAAGGCCATAAGCAATAGAAATTTGTCACAGAGCTGAGGCTCCGTGTTAGGCAGAAATGAAAGAAGCCCAGAAGTCACTTTGGCTCTGAGGTAAGGGCTTTTTCCGTGCAGTTGCTCATCCTTTGGGGAAGGATTCCTCCCAGGTTTAGGTTTAGTAAGGAGGTCCTACAGTAAAATTAATTACCTTGAGCCTTAACTATGACAGCTTATTCATTTTATAGCATTTCTTTTTTAGAGCAATTTAAGATTTGCAGTAAAATTAAGTGGAAATTACACAGATTTACCATATATCCCGTCCACCACCCAGCAATCATAGCCTCTCCCATTATCAACACCACTCACCACAGTAGTACAATTGCTGTATCTGATGAACCTACATTGATACATCATTATCACCCAAACTCCATAGTTTACCTTAGGGTTCATTCTTGATGTTGCATATTCTTTGGGTTTGGATAAATGTGTAATGTCATGTATCCATCATTATGGTATTATACAGAGTATTTTCACTGTCCTACAAATCCTCTGTGCTCTGCCCATTTATTTCCCTCACCCCCAACCCCTGGCAACCAGTGATTCTTTTTACTGTCTTTATAGTTTTACCTTTTCTAGAGTGTCGAATAGTTGGAATCATATAAGATGTGGACTTTTCAGATTGGCTTCTTTGTCTTTACATGACTTGATAGTGCATTTCTTTTTAGTGCTGAATAATATTCCATTGTCTGGATGTATCAGAGTTTATTTATCCATTCACCTACTGAAGCACATCTTGGTTGCTTCCAAGTTTTGGTAACTATGAATAAAGCTGCAATAAACAGCCATGTGTAGGTTTTTGTGTGGACATAAATTTTCACCTCCTTTGGGTAAATACCAAGGAATGTGATTGCTGGCTCATATGGTAAGAGTGTGTTTAGTTTTGTAAGAAATTGCCAAATTGTCTTCCAAAGGGTCTGTACCATTTGCAGTTCCTCCAGCAATAGAGTCCCGGTTGCTTCATAGCTTCACCAGCATTTGGTGTGGTCCATGTTCTGGACTTTGACCATTCTAATAGATATGGAGTAGTAGCTCACTGTTGTTCTAATTTGCATTTCTCTGATGACACATGATGTGGAACATTTTTTCATACATTTATTTGCCATCTGTATATCTTCTCTGGCAAGGTGTCTGGTAAGGTTTTGGCCCATTTTTTAATGGGGTTGTTTGCTTTCCTATTGTTGATTTCTAAGTGTTCTTTGTATATTTGGGACAACAGTCCTTTATCAGATGTGTCTTTTGCAAATATTTTCTCCCAGCATGTGGTTTGTCTTCTCATACTCTTGATATTGTTTTTGCAGAAATCCAGCTTATTAATTACTTTTCCATAGATCATGCCTTTGATGTTTTGTCTAAAAAGTCATTGCCATATCCAAGGTCATCTAGGTTTGCTTTTGGATTATCTTCCAAGAGTTTTATAGTTTTGCATTTTACATTTAGGTCTGTTACCGAACACAAGTTTTTGTGCCCGACACACAGTGAGGCCAAACAGTACCGAAACGTCAGAGTTTGGAGTAGAGAAAGGTTTACTGCAGGACCATACAAGGAGAACAGGTGGCTCTTGCCCCCCAAAACCCCAAATTCCCCAAAGGGTTTCAGCAAAGCATTTTTAAAAAGCAAGGAGAGGGAGGTGCAGTCACAGGGTATGTGATCAGCTCCTGCACAATTCTCCGATTGGTTTTTGGTGAGGGAACAGGGAGGTCAACATTATCAATCCTTAGGCACCAGAAGGTCTGGGGGCTATGCACTCTTGATCATCAAGTAAATAATTTCTTCCATTTGGAGGTGGTTTTTAGCAGCTGAAAAACTCAGGTTAAATTCATGAGATACGTTCGTTCGTAAGAGGTTACAGAAAAACCTGAGCGAAATTTTTGGCCAAGGCAATATTATCTGGCTACTTCAGAGAGGAGCTATAGCAGAGGATATGGGGGAAGGGTCTGCCTCAGAAACGTCCCATAGGGTCCTGCTCAGTTACAGGTCTATGATCTATTTTGAGTTAATTTTTTGAAGGGTGTAAGGTCTATGTCTAGATTCACTTTTTTGTATGTGGGTGTCCAGTTGTTCCAGCACCATTTGTGGAAGAGACCATCTTTGCTCCATTGCATTGCCTTTGATCCTTTGTCAGAGATCAGTTTACTATGACATCTCTTAAGAACACATTTTTCAGTTTGCTTGCCTTTTTTTTTTTTTTCAAGTACATACCCAATTGTACGTATGAGTAGATTCCAGCATAAACTATACACTGTGCTCAAATCCAACCTTCCCTAAGTCAATGTCAAGTGCAAGTCATCGGTCCAGAATGTTTCTTCCATACCAGAGATTGTCTTTTGCACATGAGAACTTCCTTTACAGCAAACCTCAATGGATACCACCCTGAAATTTAAGATATTTTAATAATTCTCAGTCTCATAGAGAAAGAGTCCAGCTCCACTTCCCTTATAATTGGAAGTCTCTTTGGCTCTTATGTAAAATTTTGGCTTCCATAGGAATACTAAAAAATCAACATAGCACCAAAATGGCTCTTGACATGCTGAAATATTACAATATACTCCTTTCAGAAAAGTATAGATATATAGTTTCTACATAACTAAAGGGGAAGGGGAAATCTGTTTCAAAGGTGATAACATGTACATTTGAACAAAGCACATTATTACTAACTTTTACACATCAGCCCCAAATCTGAAAAGAATAATTTAATGCCCCATGCCCACTTGAGGTAGATACAGACAATGATATAGCTATAAATAGTTCTTTAGAACACTGAAAATAACTAAATTTGAACAATAGAAAACACATTTTCTATAATGGAAAACACATTTTCTTCTTTGTTTCAACTTATCTATGTGTATACATGTAACTATTTATAACTGTATCTTTGAGGTGTACTGCATATTTTAAATTCTCATTATTATCTTTATACAATTTAGGAAAACAGTGTCTATTGACCCTGTGTAATAAACTAGAGAATGCAATGTGTACCCTTGAATGAAAAATTTCTGTTAAAACCTCAAAATATTTACATATTTTTGATAGTTATATATATGAAAAAAATAAATTTGATATCTGGCTAATAATACCTTTCACCAAAGACTTTAGACCTCAGATAACTGGCCCATCGTTCATGAACTCATCCTTCAGTAAGTATTTATTGAGTATCAACTATGGCCATGCACTGATCTAAGTGAGATACAATATTGAATAAAACACAGGCAGGTAGTGAGATTCAGAGACTGCTCCAGTCCTCATTGATCTAAATGTCCTAAAGGACTTAGTTTATCATGCAGCTTTAAAACTAATCATACTCATTCAGCGATTTTCCATGTGTTCTTTTTTTCCTCCCCAACAACACCATTCTAGTACTATCTAGCAAGAGAAAAACAATTAAGTAGGTAAATAATGAAAGACAATTTAAAAGATATTTTGAACCTGGTTTGGACCTAAATCATCAGTTTAATACATTTAGCCTTTATCCTCTAGCAAATAAGGAAACTTCTTCAGCTGAGTTAAACAAATGTCCTTACTACGTCCACAATGGCTAAGAAAAGGAGGCTCCAACTAGAGTCAGAAAAAATTGTTAGAAGTTTACAACATGCAAGATGAATGATGATTAGGGACTGACCTGGGTGATAATGGAAGAGATAAATAGAAAGTAATGGATGTGAAATATCTACTTGCCTCCACCTCCATTCCTTTTAGCTCCCCCGCTCAGCTCTATAAAGCAGGGGACTGACCCTTAGAGGCTCCATTTCCCAGGCTCCTTTGTTCACTGGACTTCTAATTGGGGTAATCCAACAGAAGGCTGAAAATCTTCACTTTTTCACTGGTATCACCAACAGGAGCTGCTTATCTTCTGTGGTTCCAGCATCCTTGGACAGGCCGCGAAGATGCCAGCTTCTGCCTGGGGACTTAGTCCTGGCTGTAACAACCCTGCCTTCTCCTTTTGTCCCCTCAGACTATAGGTAAAAGCAACTTCCTGCTGCTCCTAATCTCTAGGTTCCCTCACTTTTCCCTGGTTGGCTTCTCAGCCTCTTCCATTAGCCATGTAACCAATACCCTGCATTAAATTCCCTCTATTTTTAAAACTTTGAATGATGTCTTTGTTTTTCTGTTTCCTGAATGGACCCTGACACACATACGCAGTGTGTTCAGTGTTTCTGGACTAATATGTTCATGTACTGATGAGGTATCCATTTAACTCTAGGCCATTGTTACATTCTGTCAAAAGCAGCTGCAAATGGATTTTTCTAGTTTGTACATCAACTTTCTTTGATTAAAGCTCTTTTGGCCAAATAACAGAAACTCACTCCTATTAGCTTAATTCACAAAGTTTGTGGGTGAGAGAGTGAGAGTTACTTAATACAAAAACCCGAAGGCAGGAAATAAAGCTAACAACTTGAAACTGTAACATCCTGCATTAGTTTCCTAGGCCTATGGTAACATAGTACCACAAACTAGATGGCTTGAAACACCAGAAATGTATTTTCTCATAGTTCTGGAAGCTAGAAGTCTGAAATTAACTCTGGAGGCTTTGAGGAAGAATCTGTTCCATTCCTCTCTCTTTGTTTCTCATGTTTGCTGGCATTCCAGGGAGTTTCTTGCCATTCCTTGGCTTTTAGACTTATCACTCCAACCTCTGTCTCCATCTTCATATGGCATTCTGCCTTCCTTCTTCTTAAAAAGACAACAGTCATTGGATTAAGGCATACCTAATTAACCTGAGAACATCTGCAAAGACCCTATTTCCAAATAAGGTCACATTCTGGATTCCAGGTGGACATGAATTTGGAGGGGACATTATTCAACATGGTACACACTGGAAACCAAAGTTACATGTGTATTGCAATAAATTTCAGTCACTGAAGGTAATCTGGGAGGGTCTTTTCCATGAACTTTAACAAACACAGTTGTAAAGAAGTACACTTAGTCAACCAGCTGGCATTTACTGAACATTCCAATAGTGTAAGTGTCTACTGAGTATATAAATATATGTTGGATATTAAACATGATCCCTATATTTTATTTTAATTAATTAATTAATTAATTTCAATTTTTATTGTGATAAAACACGTAACACCTTAACATGAGATTTACCCTCTTAACATTTCTCAGTGCACTTTAAAGCTCTTTTAAAAATAAAGTTCTTTAAAGCTCTTTTAAAAATAAAGTGCACTGAAAAATCCCAGAAAATATTTTTGTAGCAATTGACAAGTAAATTCTAACATTTATATAGAGTTGCAAGAGGCTTAGAATTAACAAAACAATTTTTATAAAGAACAAAGTTAGAAGATTTACTATCTAATTTTAAGATTCATTATAAAATTAGAATAATCAAGGCAGTGTGGTTTTGGCATACAGAACAGAATAGAGTTTAGAATTAGACTGATATATATATTCAATTTATTTTTGATTACATCGCCAAGACAATTTAGTGGGAATAGCAAAATATTTTCAACAAATGGTGCTAGAACAACTGAATAACCATATACAAAATAAACAAAACCGAGCCTCTATTCTTACCTCACACTATATATAAAAACTAACTTGAAATGGTTTGAGGACCTAAGTCTGGAAAACTTCTAGAAGAAATCATAGGGCAAAAATCTCTATGATGTTAAGTTTGACATATATTTCTTCAACACAATGCAAAAAGGACAAACTATAAAAGAAATAAATCACTAATTTGGATTTATTAAAACTGAAAATTTTGCTCTTCAAAAGACACTGGTGTGAAAATGAAAAGGCAAGCCCTTCCTAGGAGAATATATTTGCAAAATATGTCTGTGCAATAAAAGATTAATCTTGTCCCCCAAAAACGTTAGGCCCTGTACTGGGTTAGTAGTGTCCCCTGCACCAAACTGACATCCACTCAAAACCTGTAAATGTTACCATGTTTGGAAATAGGGTTTTTGCAGATATAATCTAGCCAAGAGGAGATCATACTTGATTAAAGTTGTCCTAAATCTAATATTACTGGTGTTCATATAAGAAGAGGGAAATTTGGACACAGAGACACAAACACACAGGACAGAAGGCCATATAAAGACACAGGCAGAGAATGGAGTCATCCACCTACAAGCCAAGGAATATCAGAAATGTCAAGGAATGCCAAGAAATGCCAGAATGCCAAGAAATGACAGAATGTAGAAGAGGAAAAGAAGGAGTTTTCCTTACAGCCTTTGGAGAGAGCATGACTCTGCCAACATCTTGATTTTGAACTTCTAGCCTCCAAAACTAGGAGAATCAATTTCAGTTGTTTTAAGCCACCCAGTTTGTGGTACTTTGTTATAGCAGCCCTAGAAACGAATACATTACTCCTAGGTATTTACATAGGAGAAATTAAAGCATATGTTCACACAAAGACTCGTATACAAATGTGCACAGCAGCATTATTTGTAATAGCCCCAAACTGGAAACAACACAAATGTCTATCAACAGGTGAATGGATAAACAAATCATGGTATAACCATACAATGGAATACTACTCAAAAGTAAAAATGAATGAACTATTAATACATGCAACATTGACAAATCTTAAAAATAATTATGCTGAGTGAAAAAAGCCAAAAATAAAAGAGTACATTTTGTAAGTTTCCATTTATATAAAATTCTAGACAATCCAAACTAATCTATCATGATAGAAAACACATCAGTGGTAGCCTAGTGATACACAGGAAGGGTAGAAAGGGATAGGAGGAAATACAAAGAGACATGAAGAAATTTTTGTGGGTAATGGAAAAAGTTCATTATCTTGATTTGAAGTGATGGTTTCATGGCTGTATACATATGTCAAAGCTCATTAAATTATACACTTTAAAATGTGCCATTTATTGTATATCAATTAAACTTCAATAAAGTTAAAAAAATGAATTCAACAGGGATGAATGCCATGAGAAAGAAAACCCTGAGATATCTGGTGATGTGCTGGGAAAATGTCTAATCCGGGTTGATGCTTGGGGGCACAAAAATACTACCTAAAGAAGACATCTTGATTTAACAGTGAAGGAGGAATAAAACTTATCTGGGAAAGTGGAACTTGGTGGGGAGAATTTACTAGCATAAGGAAGCAAAATGTACAAAGACACAGAGGCAGATGACTTTGAAGGTTTGCCACAACATGAAGACTGAAGTAAAGCACATAAGGGGAGAGATGGGGAAGATGAAGTTAAAGACGGAATTAGAAAGGGTATATGAGACCTACACTCCATTTAAACAAGCTTGAAATTTCTCTTGAAAGTTTATGGGGAATTTTGAGGGTTTTTAAACATGACATATGCTCTATTTATGCTACTTCTTTAAAACAGTTTTGAGTAGAGAAATAAGAAAAACAGCTTTCTAGTCGTTGGTAATATAGGCATTTTTGAGAAAAGAAAATTCAAAAAATTCTTTCACCAATTGTAATTTGGTCTTGTTTATTCTTACTGTAGTTCTTTGAAAACATTGTATTGGTTTACAGTAGATTCCATTGCAATCTTGAAGTCATCCTTTCAGTAATATAAACATTAACTAGTATCACATTACAACGAACAAAATTTTTATTTAGAATAGTTTTCTGTAGCCTGATTTTTAGGTTAGAGACATTTTTCTATTTCATTTTAAATCTTAAGTGCCTCATCCAAAATTACAAACTTTATATCTCTTAACCTCAACCTGGAAAAACAAACAAACAAACAAAACCCACTAGAATAATAAAGAAGAATAATGGTTCTTTTAAACCCACTATATTCACACTCCTGCTAAATTTTCCTTTCTACTAGTCTCACCCTATAATAATTAATGTTAATACCTGTTGTATATCTTTCTTCACCCTCAAATATATACAAATACACACACACGTAAAGGATTTTGATACCATTTCCATTTACAAAAATTATATTATACAATAACAAATGAGAATGTACTATGTTGCACAGGAACTCTACTTTCACTGTGGTGACCTAAATGGGAAGGAAATCTAAAAAAGAGGGGATATATGTATATGTATAGCTGATTCATTTTGCTGCACAATAGAAACTAACACAATATTGTAAAGCAACTATACTCCAATAAAAATTAATTTAAAAAATAATAAAATAAAATATATAAATAGCTCATAAAATAATTACATTATACATATATATGCCACTTGTTCTCACTTACCAATACATCATGGACATCTCTCCATGATGTGTGTTTCTACTTCTACAATACAAAAAATACAAAATATATACCTCCTGTTTTATATAAGAATTATATACAGTTCTGACTTTAAAAGGCTTAAAGATTAAACTTCTCCCCAGATTTGGTATTTATCAATTACTTGCAATCCCAGCTAACTCCATCTGGAAAAGTCCAAAGTAAATCTCTATCTTGGATATTGTGAGGATAATGCCACTTCCATCTTGCAATTCTTATTTTATTGGAATGATGAGTTTTCATAAACCTGATGAAATTATTCTTGGTTGTGCTCTTGAGCTCTTTCAGACCATCTCTTCCAAAACTCAAGGAGTTTTATGGTGTCATGTCTTATATGTAAGTCTTTAAGCCATTTTGAGTTTATTTTTGCATATGGTGTGAGGGTGTGTTCTAACTTCATTGATTTACATGTGGCTGTCCAACTTTCCAAACACCACTTGCTGAAGAGACTGTCTTTTCTCCATTGTATATTCTTGCCTCCTTGGTCAAAGATTAATTGACGCTAGGTGTGTAGGTTTATTTCTGGGGTCTCTATTCTGTGGCATTGATCCATATGTCTGTTTTTGTGCCAATACCACACTGTTTTGATTAATATAGCTTTGTAGTATTGTCTGAAGTCTGGGAGAGTTATGCCTCCTGCTTTGTTCTTTTTCCTCAGGATTTCTTTGGCAATTCTGGGTCTTTTATGGTTCCATATAAATTTTAGGATTATTTGTTCTAGTTTGGTAAACAGTGTCATGGGTAATTTGATAGGGATCACATTAAATCTGTAGATTGATTTAGGTAGTAGGGCCATTTTTAACAATAATAATTTTTCCAATCCAAGAGCATGGAATACCTTTCCATTTCTTTAATCATCTTCAACTTCCTTTATTGTTTTATAGTTCTCAGCATATAAGTCATTCACCTCCTTGCTCAGGTTTATTCCTAAGTATTTTTTTTAATGTGATTTTAAAAGAGATTTTTTTTTTTTTGTTTACAGTCTCTTTCTGATATTTCATTGTTAGTGTAAAGAAATGCAGCCTGTTTCTGTGTGTTAATCTTGTATGCTGCTACCTTGCTGAATTTGTTTATCAGTTCTAGTAGTTTTTGTGTGGAGTCTTTAGGGTTTTCTATATATAGTATCATGTCATCTGCATAGAATGACAATTTTACCTCTTCCATTCCAATTTGTATACCTTTTATTTATTTATTTATTTATTTTTGGTCTGATTGCTGTGGCTAGGACTTCCAATACCATGTTGAATAGAAGTGGTGAGAGTGGGCATCCTTGTCTCGTTCCAGATTTTAGTGGGAACGCTTTCAGCTTTTCACCTTTGAGTATTATATTGGCTGTGGAGAAGAGAACATAGGAAAACATTTTCTGACATAAATCGTAACCAATGTTTTCTTAGGTCAGTCTCCCAAGGCAATAGTAATAAAAGCAAAAATAAATAATTGGGACCTAATGAAACTTACAAGCTTTTGTACAGCAAAGGAAACCATAAACAAAACAAAAATACAACCTACAGAGTGGGAGAAAATATTTGCAAATGATACGACTGACAAGGGCTTAATTTCCAAAATATACAAACAGCTCATACAACTCAATAAAAAAAAAATAAAAACCCACTTGAAAAATGGGCAGAAGACCTAATAGACATTTCTCCAGAAAAGACATACAGATGGCCAACAGGCACATGAAAAGATTGTCAACATCGCTAATTATTAGAGAAATGCAAATCAAAACTAAAATAAGGTACCACCTCACACTGGTCAGAATGGACATCATTAAAAAGTCTATAAATAACAAATGCCGGAGAGGGTGTGGAGAAAAAGGAATTCTCCTACACTGTTGGTGGGAATGTAAATTGGTGCAGCCACTATGGAAAACAGTATGGAAGTTCCTCAAAAAACTAAAAATAGAATTGCCATATGATCCAGCAATCCCTCTCCCAGGCATAGACCAAGACAAAACTATAATTCAAAAAGATATAGGCACCCCTGTGTTCATAGCAGCACTATTCACAATAGCCAAGACATGGAAACAAATGTCCAACAAAAGATGAATGGATAAAGACATGGTATATATACACAATGGAATATTACTCAGGCATAAAAAAGAATGAAATAATGCCATTTGCAGCAACATGGATGGACCTAGAAATTACCATTCTAAGTCAAGTAAGTCAGATAGAGAAAGACAAATACCATATGATATCATTTATTTGTGGAATCTAAAATATGACACAAATGAACTTACCTACAAAACAGACTCACAGACATAGAGGACAGACTTGTAGTTGCCAAGGGGGTTGGGGAGGATAGATTGGGTGTTTGGGATTAGCAGCTGCAAACTATTATATATAGAATGGATAAAAAACAAGGTCCTACTGTATAGCACAGGGAACTATATTCAATATCCTGTGATAAACCATATTGGAAAAGAATATGAAAAAAATGTATATACATATATATATCTGAATCACTTGGCTGTACAGCAGAAATCAACACACTGTAAGTCACGTATACGTCAATGAAATATTGGGTTGGCCAAAAAGTTCATTCGGGTCTTTCTGTAGGTTGTTAAGGAAAAACCCAAACAAACTTCTTGGCCAACCCAATAAATTGTTTAAAAATTAAAAAAAAAAAAAAGGAGAAAAATCTCTTTAGTTTATATTGTTGCAAACTGCAGGACCTGACTTTTCTCTGTATTACTTGAGTTCCCTATAATGTAAAAGAGCATTTCATGTAGAAAGCTTCCTGGTGCTCTGTTAGGATATACACATATAAATTAGTGATGACTGAGGACTGGGCAGAAGGAGAAGCTGAAATGTAGTCCAGTTGCATCTCAGGCTTCAGCCAATCCAATGGGGAGCTCTAAAGTTGAGATGGGCCTTTAAAGTTGTCCCAACTTGAGGCAAGGTAGCTGTGCCTTTTCATCCTTTCATCAGCCAGATATTGGTCATGGGCTGATCCTAGTCACATTTGGCAAGGCAGTTCCTTATAGCTGAGGACAATTCTTATTGAGGCACTGAGCTGTATGTGGTCAAGAGCTATTACCTGTAGCTGGGGGATGGTCTTGAGGAAGGAGTCTAGGAAAAGTATCATAGCATCCATAGTATCCAATAATCAACTGCAGAATGATAAATCATAAACCAAGGTTTATTTTGGTCTTTAGCCAACAAAGTTAGATTGTGCTGGAAAAAAAGCTACTATTTGGCCACAAATATAATAATGAGTGAATATGTGCATGTGTGTAAAAGTGGGTTATAATCCATCTACTAAAATATCCTTCTTAATATAGGCAGGTCATCCAAGCCAGTCTGTATTTAGAGAACCATGTATTCTTATTCAAAACCAGATTTCCAGAGCCACGAGTAATGCTAATGGGACATTACTGCTGAGTAGGAGTAAGTAGAATTCACACAATAATAAATCTTTTATTTTACATGACATTTTTGTTTTGAGATTCTTTTTTTCCTGAATCTGAAAAGCAAGAGAAATAGTTTTCAAAGGAGAAAAGATTTGACCCCACTTCTTTTCTCATTAGAGCTAGGAATCTGTGTCAGCGACGTTCTTCTGGTTCCACGGAAAATTGGAGCACCTTGGGTGACCCAATTAATGGGAGTTTTATTATAAAGGTATACGTTGAAATAAGAAAACAAGTATTTCAGCTATGAGTTGAGGCTTTGCAGAACCCAGGAAAAGCCCAACAATTATGCCTCTTGAGTAAAGTAACTATAGTAACCATGTATAGTAACTAGGTAGTCAGGCCCACCAAAAAGGAAAATAGGAAGTGGTTCATGTTCAAGATTCATTACAGTCTTAGTGAGCACAACCTATTGAAACCTTCAAAATAGGAGTTGGTTTTATAACTGTTGTGATATTCTGTCATTTTGCTGACACAACTCTCCCTCCCTCTTTCTGATTTTTTAAAATATATGTTTCCATTCTGCTCTCATGATCAGTTTGATGAGTCTTCCCCCACCCAACCCTGGGTCTCCATTTTGAATTCCCTAAATTGAGTGATCACCATAGTTTTTGCTTGACTGCTGACTTAGAATCATGAATCCAGATGTACTAATGCAAATTAGATTCTATTATGTCATGTGGCTTTCCTGTTCTAAACAGCTAAGATCAGGCTTATCATAGCATGGTTCAGAGTGTGGCCACATATGCCAACAGAACAATCTGTAGACATTCCATCAGCAGAGGCATATGGTAAGGGTAATTTCAGGGGCAAGAGATAGCAGATACCTAGTGTTATGTGAGTAGAGGAACACTTAATTACAGTTATACATTTGAAAATGAGATTTCTGTACATTAGCCACTGCTTAAATGCATAAATCTGCTCAAATACACATACACACATGCCTGAATAGTGTGAATAGGCTTTAAAATTTATTCACCACTTTCAGGAGCTTTGATATAATGACAAGAAATCAATAGGGAGTGAGTACTGAAGGAAAATAATCTGTGCATTATGGAATGGAAATTACAGGATATTTTAATGAGAATAAAGCCATTATTAACAATGACATATTCTCAGAAGAGAGCTAGATACATTGGCAAGATAAAAGATTCTAGTTTGAACTTGAGGAAAGTTTAGTTTTGAGCACCACTTTTAACAAAGATGAACAACAGTAGGTAGACCAGTGAAAGAGAGGGTTTTTATTACAGGGAAATTTAAGAAGCTTAGAAAATAATTGACCTACAGCATATTTGTTCATTATGTGATCTTCTTTAGGAATTTTATAAAACCAACTTTAAGAAAACCATTTTGTGCACTTAATCAATGCAAATAAAAATAAAATTTCATATTCATGTGGGACTAGAGTTTATACAGCTCCTTCATTTGATCTTCATGTAAACACTGAGAGGAAGGCAAGGCAAAGTAAGGAGTCCGTGTTTTCATCTTTAAATCCACTGTTCTTGGCAGTAAGAAAGTGCTCAATAAATTTTTGGTATACTGATGATAAGTAAAGGAGTCTGGGAGAAGGAGAACTTAACAAAGTCACATGAGGGGTGAAGCCAGAAATTAAGCTTATGTTTTCAAACGTGTGCTTTCTACTTTACCACTTTTCCCTATTTTGAAGACTAATAATAATCTATAATTACAATCCATAATGGATTAAAGTGCAATATTAGGGCAAAGTTTAAGCAAGTTTTATATTATAGTACCAGAAAATCAGAGTTGTTCTACATAAATCTCTTTATGAATAAGATATCTGAATTTACCTAAATGACATAGTTCAGTCGAAACTCCCTATAAGTAGTAAAATAACACATGGAAATAAAATGACAGATACAGATGTTAGCTACAGCTTTTTAGTATGCCAAAATCTCATTCCACTTTACATGGCTCTCTAATCCCAACAGAAGTTCTACAACAGAAAAAAAAAAAAAAAAAAGGATTCATTATAGGAAGGCCTCAGGGTATAAAAGCAGTGTGGGTTCAAAAACTAACCTTTTTTCAAGTAAAAGAAACATTAAAGGGTTTCCCCGGTGGTGCAGTGGTTAAGAATCCATCTGCCAATGCAGGGGACACGGGTTCGAGCCTTGGTCCCAGAAGATCCCACATGCCGCTGAGCAGCTAAGCCTGTGGGCCACAACTACTGAGCCTGCACGATAGAGCCCGCAAGCCACAACTACCGAATCCCGTGCACCTAGAGCCCATGCTCCACAACAAGAGGAGCCACCGCAATGAGAAACCAGATCACCGCAAGGAAGAGTAGCCCCTGCTCACCACAACTGCGCAGCAACAAAGACCCAACGCAGCCAAAAATAAATAAATTGAAAAAAAATTTTATCATATAAAAATATTTCTAAAGGTAAAATTCATTTTCAATTTAAAAAATGCATTTTCAATACAAATTAAATGTTTGTTTGCATTTTTAAATCTCATACTTATGTTATTTTTTAAAAAGTGGATGATATATTATTGTTCCAAGGTTAAAAATTGCAAAAAGCTCATGAAAAGTCTAGGTGGCTTAGGCCTAAATTCCAAGGTAGTGTTTCTTAAAGTGTGGCCCAGATGCCTCTTACACCAGAATCACAAGACCAAAGTCCTTGCTATAATGAATATTACTGGCCCGACCACAAACCTATCAGTTTAGAATCTGAGAATGGGGTGCAGAGATCTGTTATTTTTAACAGTTGATACAGGTGATTCTTATAGACTCTAAATTTGAGACTTATTGACCTTAGAGACTCCTGCTTTATCTGCCCCACATGCTTATTTGAACACATTTTCTGTGCTAGGGCAGGCTATTTGAAAGAGAAAATCAATGAGACTAGAGAGATTCTTACAATGTTACTTGAACACTGTACTTACATATTACCGCAGAAATCACTCCTAACTGTCCTGACCAATGTGTTTTAAGTATACAACAATGATACCCTATTGCTACCAACTGGACATTTCTTAGCATTTATTAATAGCTATTTTTGTAGAAACTATTTTTAGAAAAGCCAACTTCTTTCTCTTTTTAAGAATATCTAAAATATATTTTGAACATATTATACACATTTTAAAACAGTGTCTCACTGAATTTGTTTATTACTTGTAAGCCTATATCAGAAAAAGTAAACATGAGTATTGTTGATACTAAAACAAACTAAATCATATTTATGCATATTATAAATAACTTTGAACTCAATAATATAAATATTAAAAAAACAATTCAGAAGAAAATATATAATTTTCTGAATTGTGTAAAAATAAAGTAGATGATGGAATTTCAAAAACCACTATGGCTACTATGTGATGTAATTAGGGATAAATATAAGCATTATATTTAGATTTATCACATTTTCCACAATGAACACTTAATGCCTTTAAAATAAAATAAAATGATATTTTAAAAAGATCATTTACAGTTCATTTGTGTGCATTAGTAATCAAAGTCCATTTGCTTGATTAAATATATATTATGTATCCACTCAATCAATATTTATTGGGAAGTGCTGAATTCCGGGTTTTATGCTTGGTTCATGGATGGAGTAGTGAATAAGACAGTCACAGTTATAGAGCTTACATTCTAGTGGGAAAATATGGGCAATTAAAGCAAGCAACTATAATTTAGTCTGAAAGGTGACATAAAGTAGGATGTCCAGAAACATAAAACAAAACTCTACTCAAACAGAAGGAATTAGGGAATATTTCTAGGAAGTAAAAGCCACTTAATTGAAAGTCTAACAATTAGCAGATAATAGCCAGGTGAAAATGGAAATGAAGATATCAGTAAGGTGCTTTAGGAACCTAAAATCAATTTAATATAGCTAGTACTGAATGTATATGTCTGTTTATGTGTAAGAGGGCCTGACCATATATGTGTGAATAGGAAGGGGCAAGATGTGAGGCCAGTAATGTCATCAGGGCCTAGATAATGAAGGACCTTGCAAATCATGCTCTTATGTTTGGATTTGGCTATAAGTACAATAAGAATTGATGAACAGGTTTTAAGTTTTTTAGAAAAATGACATAATCAGATTTTTGTTTTTAAGGAGAGGTGCAACTGTGCTGTAAAAATTAGCTGATGAAAACAAGACAGGAGTTAATGAGACTGGTTAGGAAATTGTTCGAATGTCCAGGGGAGAGGTGATGGTGGTTGAGACTAACTAGTAGCAATGAAAATGAAGAATGAGAATGGCAAGACTTGTTAATTATTTGGATTTGAGAATGAAAGAAAATGAGCAATCAAAATTATATCTTTATTTCTGGCTTTGGAAATGCCAGATGTTAATGTTATTTGCAGAGATAAAGAAAATAGAAGAGTCATTTGGTAGGTGGAAGAGTGAAGAGAAGGTGAAAAGTTCAGTTTGGAACATGTTAAGCTGAGATGCCTGTAAGACATTCAAGCAGAAATGTCAAGAAGGTGTTTTGATATATGCATCTGGGCTAGAGCATGGATATGGAGGCACCGTGAGATCAGATGGTTTTTTAAACTGTGTAGATTGATTCAGTCCTCCACGGAATTATGTAGAGCAGCAGCCCCAACCTTTTTGGCACCAGGGACCAGTTTCGTGGAAGACAATTTTTCCATGGACGGGGGTGGGAGATGGTTTAGGGATGATTCAAGCGCATTACATTTATTATGCACATTATTTCTATTACTATTACATTGCAATATATAATGAAATAATTATACAACTCACCATAATGCAGAATCAGTGGGAGTCCTGAGCTTGCTGCAACTAGATGGTCCCATCTGGGGGTGATGGGAGACAGTGACACCCGAAGTGTGTTGCTTATGTTCAGTCTACTCCGTAATCTCGTTTTGGTTGCTGTCACTGCAGAAAACCCTGTTTCACAAAGATAGGATGTTGGAAATGGAAGCAGGCTTTTCAGTGCTTTTGTGGAAATCTCAGGACATTCTGCCTTGACTTTAATTCAGAACGTATGGGGATTTGAAGTTGTCTCACACATACTTTTAAGGCCACCGTCATTTGTGATCTCAAGCAGTTGATCCTCTTCTAGCATGGACAAAGTCGATTCACCTGGCTTATTCACAAATGGGTCGCGGATCCATTCCTTCCCAGTTCGGGGGTCTTTTGTGGTTGGGAACTAATGCTCAAACTCTTTTGAAAGCTGAGATAGGTGATCATGAACCAGTTGGGAGAAAGAAGGCCCTGGCTCAGTCTCTTTCAAAATCTCTGCTAATGTTTGAAACATGTCAAAAATCCCAGTGTTCACTCGTCGCCCCCATAATTCCAGTTTGGCTTTGAATGCAGCCACTTTATCCCCTGACTTGAACACAGTTGTCATTCTCCCCTGAAGTGACAGATTGAGTTCACTGAGCAGGTTGAATATGTCACACAAGTAAGCAAGTTTTGCGACCCACTGTGTGTCACTGAAATGTGCTGCCAGTGGTGACTGTTTTTCTAAAAGAAATCTCTGGAGCAGCTCTCATAGCTCAGAAACTCTTGCCAGTGACCTACCTTTAGAAAGCCATCTCACTTCCGTGTATAAGAGAAGACGTGTGTGCTCTGCGTCCATCTCCTCACAGAGCTGCGCGAACAGATGTGAATTAAGGGCATGTACTTTAACGTGGTTGATAATTTTAATCACATACTGCAAAACGTTGTTAAGTTCAGGTGACATTTTTCAGCTAGCCAGCATTTCTCTGTGGATGACACAGTGCGTAGACTCACATTCAGAAGCGACCTCTTTGACCTGAGTAGTGAAACCAGAAAGCCATCCAGTTGTGGCAGCTGCTCCGTCCGTGCATATACCGACACAAAATGACCAGTTCAGTTTTCCTGATATGTAATCATTCAAAGACTTGAATAGTTCTGCAGCTGTGGTGTTGGTTGGCAACAAAAGTGCACATAACATATCTTCATGCACATCCTGATGAAAAATATATCACACAAAAACAAGCATTGTTGCCTGTTGTCAACATCGGTAGACTCACCAACCTGGATTGCATACCACGGTGATTCATTAATACTCTCTAACAATTGTGCCTCAGTAGCCTCTGCTATTTCATCAATTTGTCTAGTTATGGTGCTAGCTGAAAGAGGAACATGTGCCACCTTTTGAACTTCAGCTTCTCCTAAAAGTTCAAGACAAATGTCCTTAGCAGCAGGCAGGATCAACTCTTCACCAATGGTAAAGGGCTTCTTAGCTTTAGCAATGCAGTTAGCCACTAAGAATCATGCTCTCAGTGCAGACACATTTGATGAAGTGGTGGCCTTCAATAATTGCTTCTGTTCTTCGTGTTCACGTTTTTCTTTCTTTTGAAAAACTTCAAAGGCTTGTCTTTTAATGTAGGGTGCTTGGTCTCCATGTGGCGAAGCAGTTTTGAAGGTTTCATGGCTTCATTGGTTAGCTGGTCACCACTTGTTATACAAAGCGAGCTTGGAGAATATGAATCACATGGTGCAATGAACCCACAATTTAAGTAGGATTCTTGGTATTTTCCTTTAAATGCAGCTTTCTTTTTGTTGGCAGTCTTAGAGTCTTCTGCTTTCTCATCATTGGGTCTTTCCCCCTTTTCAAAGAAGCTCTCCAGTGACATTTGTTCTTTACTCATTTTGGCTAGGGTTAGCCTGTGGGCTTACCAAAACTGTGACTGAGCAAGTGCACAGTCCAGGAAAGAGGTGCGGATGGCAGTAGTAAATAAAATAATGGGTGGGCCACGTGCGGACTAAAATAAGTGTCAGATTCTGACTTAAAGCCTGCCACCAGATGCAGCTGTACAATTGAAGTACATCAACTCACTTGCCACTATAAAACCTGCCACCAGATTCAGCTTAATTGTCATTTACCACTCACTGATAGGGTTTTGATATGAGTCTGCAAGCAGTTCATTTATTATGGTCTCTGTGCAGTCAAACCTCTCTGCTAATGATAATCTGTATTTGCAGCTGCTCCCCAGCAGAGGAGCCGCTCTCCCTCAGATCATCACCTGAGATCACCACCTCAGCTCTCCCTCAGATCATCAGGCATTAGATTCTCATTAAGGAGCACGCAACCTAGATCCCTTGCATGCGCAGTTCACAGTAGGGTTCACGCTCTTATGAGAATCGTTCCTAGAGAATCTAATGCCTCCTCTGATCTGACAGGAAGCGGAGCTCAGGTGGTAATGTGAGCAATGGGAAGCGGCTGTAAATACAGATGAAGCTTCACTCGCTTGCCCGCCGCTCACCTCCTGCTTTGTGGCCTGGTTCCTAACAGGCCATGGACCAGTACCGGTCTGTGGCCCATGGGTTGGGGACCCCTGATGTAGAGGAGATGGAGAAGGGGGCTGAAGATACAATCTGAGATCCCCAAAACAAGCTCAAAGGAAATGTAAGGGAAACTGAGCAACGATAGAGGTAGGAAATACATTAGACAAGCTTACTGAAGCAGAAAAAAATATTTTAAGAAAGATTAAATACTGCTATAAAGTGAATAAGAATAAGGAAGTAAAGGATCCACTGGTTTTAGTAACAAAGTCATTCCCATAACAAGATCAATTTTACTCACATGATAGAAAGGGAAGCCGATTGTCCTGGGTCAAGGAAAGAGTGAAAAGTAAGGAAGTGGAAAGAGTGTAAATTACACTTAAAAAGTTCGGCTGTGAAGAAGAGAACTATAAGGCATCAAAGTGTGTATGTGTCTGTGTGCATGTGTCTGATATTTTTTAGAATAGATCTCCTTCAGCTGTTTGAATGCCTAGGAAATGAACCTAAGCATAAAGGCAGAATTTAAAATATAGAAATGAGAAAGACTAGCTAAATTAGACACTATTTGCCTGAAATGTTGAAACCCAATGACTGAAATTAAGCTTAGGGAAAGTAAATTCTTTTACCAAATATATAACATGAGGCTAAATTCAGAGTGACAGTTTTTATACATTCAAAGAGAGAAAAACAATCTTGCTGTCAGAGTTAATATGTATGAAATACTAGTTGTATCTATCACAGCAGCCCTGAAAAGATAGGAGGAGGTAAGTACATGACTAATTTAGGGAATAAAAATGAAAATAGGACAAAGGGGAAGATGGCGGAAGAGTAAGACGCGGAGATCACCTTCCTTCCCACAGATACAGTAGAAATACATCTACACGTGGAACTGCTCCTACAGAACACCCACTGAACGCTGGCAGAAGACGTCAGACCTCCCAAAAGGCAAGAAAATCCCCACGTACTTGGGTAGGGTAAAAGAAAAAAGAAATAACAGAGACAAAAGAATAGGGACGGGACCTGCGCCAGTGGGAGGGAGCCGTGAAGGAGGAAAGGTTTCCAGGCACTAGGAAGCCCCTTTGCGGGCAGAGACTGCGGGTGGCAGAGGGGGGAAGCTTCGGAGCCGCGGAGGAGAGTGCAGCCACAGGGGTGCGGAGGGCAAAGCGGAGAGACTCCCTCACAGAGGCTCGGCGCCAACCAGCACTCACCAGCCCGAGAGGCTTGTCTGCTCACCCGCCGGGGCGGGTGGGGGCTGGGAGCTGAGGCTCGGGCTTTGGCGCTAGCCGGGAGGGAGTCCGGGAAGAAGTCTGCAGCTGCCGAAGAGGCAAGAGACTTTTTCTTGCCTCTTTGTTTCGCGGCGCGCAAGGAGAGGGGATTCAGAGCGCTGCCTAAACGAAATCCAGAGACGGGTGCAAGCCGCAGCTATCAGCGCGGATCCCACAGCAACAGGGGCGCAGAGGGAAAAACGGAGAGATTCCCGCACAGAGGCTCAGCACCGAGCAGCGCTCACCAGCCCGAGAGGCTTATCTGCTCACCCGCCGGGGCGGGCAGGGCTGGGAGCTGAGGCGCGGGCTTCGGTCGGATCGCAGGGAGAGGACTGGGGTTAGCGGCGTGAACACAGCCTGAAGGGGTTGGAGTGCCGCGGCGAGCCGGGAGGGAGCCGGAGAGGAGGTCTGCAGCCGCCGAAGAGGCAAGAGACTTTTTCTTGCCTCTTTCATTTGCGGCGCGCAAGGAGAGGGGATTCAGAGCGCCGCCTAGACGAACTCCAGAGGCGGGCGCGAGCCGCGGCCATCAGCGCGGACCCCAGAGACGGGCGCGAGCCGCGGCCATCAGCGCGGACCCCAGAGACTGGTAGGAGATGCTAAGGCTGCTGCTGCCGCCACCAAGAAGCCTGTGTGCGAGCACAGGTCACTCTCCACACCGCCCCTCCCGGGAGCCAGTGCAGCTCGCCACTGCCAGGCTCCCGTGGTCCGGGGAAAACTTCCTCGGGAGAACACACGGCGCGCCTCAGGCTACTGCAATGTCACGATGCCTCTGACGCCGCAGGCTTGCCCCGCCTCCTCCGTACCGCTCCCTCCCCCGGCCTGAGTGAGCCAGAGCCCCCGAAGCAGCTGCTCCTTTAACCCCGTTCTGTCTGGGCGGGGAACGGATGCCCTCAGGCGACGTACATGCAGAGGCGGGTCCAAATCCAAAGCTGAATGCTGGGAGCTGTACGAACAAAGAAGAGAAAGGGAAATCTCTCCCAGCAGCCTCAGAAGCAGCGGATTAAAGCTCCACAAACAACTTGATGTGCCTGCATCTGTTGAATACCTGAATAGACAACGAATCATCCCAAATTCAAAAGGTGGACTTTAGGAGCAGGATATATTAATTTCCCCTTTTCCTTTTTTGGTGAGTGTATATGTGTATGCTTCTGGGTGAGATTTTGTCTGTATAGCTTTGCTTTCACCATTAGTCCTAGGGTTAGGTCCGTCCATTTTTTTTTTTTTTTTTTACTTAAAAAAATTTTTTTTCCTAATATAAGTTTTCTTAATAATTTTTTCCGTATTTTCTATTTTTAGAAATTAAAAAATTTTTTAATAAGTTTTTTCATATTTTTTATTTTAAAAAATTAAAATTTTTTTTTCTTAATAAATTTTTTTCTTAAAAATTTTTTTTCTTATTTTTTACTATAAAAAATTAATAAATCTATTTTTAAAAATTAAAAAAAAATTTTTTTCTGAATACATTTACTCTTAATAATTTTTTTTTTCTTATTTTTTATTATAATAGCTTTATTTTATTTTATTTTATCCTCTTTCTTTCTTTCTATTTTTTTCTCCCTTATATTCTGAGCTGTGTGGATGAAAGGCTCTTGGTGCTCCAGCCAGGCATCAGGGCTGTGCCTCTGAAGTGGGAGAGCCAACTTCAGGACACTGGTCCATAAGAGACCTACCAGCTCCACGTAATACCAAACGGCAAAAATCTCTCAGAGATCTCCATCTCAACATCAAGAACCAGCTTCACTCAACGACCAGCAAGCTACAGTGCTGGACAGCCTATGCCAAACAACTAGCAAGACAGAAACACAGCTCCATCCATTAGCAGAGAGGCTCCCTAAAATCATAATAAGGCCACAGACACCCCAAAACACACCACCAGACGTGGACGTGCCCACCAGAAAGACAAGATTCAACCTCATCCACCAGAACACAGGCAATAGTCCCCTCCACCAGGAAGCCTACACAACCCACTGAACCAACCTTACCCACTGGGGACAGATACCAAAAACAACGGGAACTACGAACCTGCAGCCTGTGAAAAGGAGACCCCAAACACAGTAAGATAAGCAAAATGAGACGACAGAAAAACACACAGCAGATGAAGGAGCAGGGTCAAAACACACCAGACCTAACAAATGAAGAGGAAATAGGTAGTCTACCTGAAAAAGAATTCAGAATAATGATAGTAAGGATGATCCAAAATCTTGGAAATAGAATAGACAAAATGCAAGAAACATTTAACAAGGACATAGAAGAACTAAAGAGGAACCAAGCAACGATGAAAAACACAATAAATGAAATTAAAAATACTCTAGATGGGATCAATAGCAGAATAACTGAGGCAGAAGAAAGGATAAGTGACCTGGAAGATAAAATGGTGGAAATAACTACTGCACAGCAGGATAAAGAAAAAAGAATGAAAAGAACTGAGGACAGTCTCAGAGACCTCTGGGACAACATTAAACGCACCAACATTCGAATTATAGGGGTCCCAGAAGAAGAAGAGAAAAAGAAAGGGACTGAGAAAATATTTGAAGAGATTATAGTTGAAAACTTCCCTAATATGGGAAAGGAAATAGTTAATCAAGTCCAGGAAGCACAGAGAGTCCCATACAGGATAAACCCAAGGAGAAACACGCCAAGACACATATTAATCAAACTGTCAAAAATTAAATATAAAGAAAACATATTAAAAGCAGCAAGGGAAAAACAACAAATAACACACAAGGGAATCCCCATAAGGTTAACAGCTGATCTTTCAGCAGAAACTCTGCAAGCCAGAAGGGAGTGGCAGGATATACTTAAAGTGATGAAGGAGAAAAACCTACAACCAAGATTACTCTACCCAGCAAGGATCTCATTCAGATGTGATGGAGAAATTAAAACCTTTACAGACAAGCAAAAGCTGAGAGAGTTCAGCACCACCAAACCAGCTTTACAACAAATGCTAAAGGAACTTCTCTAGGCAAGAAAGACAAGAGAAGTAAAACACCTACAATAACAAACCCAAAACATTTAAGAAAATGGGAATAGGAACATACATATCGATAATTACCTTGAATGTAAATGGATTAAATGCTCCCACCAAAAGACACAGACTGGCTGAATGGATACAAAAACAAGACCCATATATATGCTGTCTACAAGAGACCCACTTCAGACCTAGAGACACATACAGACTGAAAGTGAGGGGATGGAAAAAGATATTCCATGCAAATGGAAATCAAAAGAAAGCTGGAGTAGCAATTCTCATATCAGACAAAATAGACTTTAAAATAAAGACTATTACAAGAGACAAAGAAGGACACTATATAATGATCAAGGGATCGATCCAAGAGGAAGGTATAACAATTGTAAATATTTATGCACCCAACATAGGAGCACCTCAATACATAAGGCAAATACTAACAGCCATAAAAGGGGAAATTGACAGCAACACAATCATAGTAGGGGACTTTAACACCCCACTTTCACCAACGGACAGATCATCCAAAATGAAAATAAATAAGGAAACACAAGCTTTAAATGATACATTAAACAAGATGGACTTAATTGATATTTATAGGACATTCCACCCAAAAACAACAGAATACACATTTTTCTCAAGTGCACATGGAACATTCTCCAGGATAGATCATATCTTGGGTCACAAATCAAGCCTTGGTAAATTTAAGAAAATTGAAATCGTATCAAGTATCTTTTCCGACCACAATGCTATGAGACTAGATATCAATTACAGGAAAAGATCTGTAAAAATAAAAACACATGGAGGCTACACAATACACTACTTAATAACGAAGTGATCACTGAAGAAATCAAAGGGGAAATCAAAAAATACCTAGAAACAAATGACAATGGAGATACGACGACCCAAAACCTATGGGACGCAGCAAAAGCAGTGCTAAGAGGGAAGTTTATAGCAATACAAGCCTACCTCAAGAAACAGGAAACATCTCGAATAAACAACCTAACCTTGCACCTAAAGCAATTAGAGAAAGAAGAACAAAAAAACCCCAAAGCTAGCAGAAGGAAAGAAATCATAAAGATCAGGTCAGAAATAAATGAAAAAGAAATGAAGGAAACAATTGCAAAAATCAATAAAACTAAAAGCTGGTTCTTTGAGAAGATAAACAAAATTGATAAATCATTAGCCAGACTCATCAAGAGAAAAAGGGAGAAGACTCAAATCAATAGAATTAGAAATGAAAAAGGAGAAGTAACCACTGACACTGCAGAAATACAAAAGATCATGAGAGATTACTACAAGCAACTCTACGCCAATAAAATGGACAACCTGGAAGAAATGGACAGATTCTTAGAAATGCACAAACTGCCGAGACTGAACCAGGAAGAAATAGAAAATATGAACAGACCAATCACAAGCACTGAAATTGAAACTGTGATTAAAAACCTTCCAACAAACAAAAGCCCAGGACCAGATGGCTTCACAGGGGAATTCTATCAAACATTTAGAGAAGAGCTAACACCTATCCTTCTCAAACTCTTCCAAAATATTGCAGAGGGAGGAACACTCCCAAACTCATTCTACGAGGCCACCATCACCCTGATACCAAAACCAGACAAAGATGTCACAAAGAAAGAAAACTACAGGCCAATATCACTGATGAACATAGATGCAAAAATCCTCAACAAAATACTCGCCAACAGAATCCAACAGCACATTAAAAGGATCATACACCATGATCAAGTGGGGTTTATCCCAGGAATGCAAGGATTCTTCAATATACGCAAATCAATCAATGTGATACACCATATTAACAAATTGAAGGAGAAAAACCATATGATCATCTCAATAGATGCAGAGAAAGCTTTCGACAAAATTCAACACCCATTTATGATAAAAGCCCTGCAGAAAGTAGGCATAGAGGGAACTTTCCTCAACATAATAAAGGCCATATATGACAAACCCACAGCCAACATTGTCCTCAATGGTGAAAAACTGAAACCATTTCCACTAAGATCAGGAACAAGACAAGGTTGCCCACTCTCACCACTATTATTCAACATAGTTTTGGAAGTGTTAGCCACAGCAATCAGAGAAGACAAAGAAATAAAAGGAATCCAAATCGGAAAAGAAGAAGTAAAGCTGTCACTGTTTGCAGATGACATGATACTATACATAGAGAATCCTAAAGATGCTACCAGAAAACTACTAGAGCTAATCAATGAATTTGGTAAAGTTGCAGGATACAAAATTAATGCACAGAAATCTCTTGCATTTCTATACACTAATGACGAAAAATCTGAAAGTGAAATTAAGAAAACACTCCCGTTTACCATTGCAACAAAAAGAATAAAATATCTAGGAATAAACCTACCTAAGGAGACAAAAGACCTGTATGCAGAAAATTATAAGACACTGATGAAAGAAATTAAAGATGATACAAATAGATGGAAAGATATACCATGTTCCTGGATTGGAAGAATCAACATTGTGAAAATGACTCTACTACCCAAAGCAATCTACAGATTCAATGCAATCCCTATCAAACTACCACTGGCATTTTTCACAGAACTAGAACAAAAAATTTCACAATTTGTATGGAAACACAAAAGACCCCGAATAGCCAAAGCAATCTTGAGAACGAAAAATGGAGCTGGGGGAATCAGGCTCCCTGACTTCAGACTATATTACAAAGCTACAGTAATCAAGACAGTTTGGTACTGGCACAAAAACAGAAATATAGATCAATGGAACAGGATAGAAAGCCCAGAGATAAACCCACGCACATATGGTCACCTTATCTTTGATAAAGGAGGCAAGCATATACAGTGGAGAAAAGACAGCCTCTTCAGTAAGTGGTGCTGGGAAAATTGGACAGATACATGTAAAAGTATGAAATTAGAACACTCCCTGACACCATGCACAAAAATAAACTCAAAATGGATTAAAGACCTAAGTGTAAGACCAGACACTATCAAACTCATAGAGGAAAACATAGGCAGAACACTCTATGACATACATCACAGCAAGATTCTTTTTGACCCAGCTCCCAGAGAAATGGAAATAAGAACACAAATAAACAAATGGGACCTAATGAAACTTAAAAGCTTTTGCACAGCAAAGGAAACCATAAACAAGACCAAAAGACAACCATCAGAATGGGAGAAAATATTTGCAAATGAAGCAACTGACAAAGGATTAATCTCCAAGATTTACAAGCAGCCCATGCAGCTCAATAACAAAAAAACGAACAACCCAATCCAAAAATGTGCAGAAGACCTAAATAGACATTTCTCCAAAGAAGATATACAGGTGGCCTACAGACACATGAAAAAATGCTCAACATCATTAATCATTAGAGAAATGCAAATCAAAACAACAATGAGATATCATCTCACACCGGTCAGAATGGCCATCATCAAAAAATCTAGAAACAATAAATGCTGGAGAGGGTGTGGAGGAAAGGGAACTCTCTTGCACTGTTGGTGGGAATGTAAATTGATACAGCCACTATGGAGAACAGTATGGAGGTTCCTTAAAAAACTACAAATAGAACTACCATACGATCCAGCAATCCCACTACTGGGCATATACCCTGAGAAAACCATAATTCAAAAAGAGTCATGTACCAAAATGTTCACTGCAGCTCTATTTACAATAGCCAGGACATGGAAGCAACCTAAATGTCCATCAACAGATGAATGGATAAAGAAGTTGTGGCACATATATACAATGGAATATTACTCAGCCATAAAAAGAAATGAAATGGAGGTATTTGTAATGAGGTGGATGGAGTTAGAGTCTGTCATACAGAGTGAAGTAAGTCAGAAAGAGAAAAACAAATACAGTATGCTAACACATATATACGGAATCTAAGGAAAAAAAAAAAAAAGGCCATGAAGTACCTAGTGGCAAGACGGGAATAAAGACACAGACCTACTAGAGAATGGACTTGAGGATATGGGGAGGGGGTGGGGTGAGTTGTGACAGGGTGAGAGAGTGTCATGGACATATATACACTACCAAATGTAAAATAGATAGCTAGTGGGAAGCAGCCGCATGGCACAGGGAGATCAGCTCGGTGCTTTGTGACCACCTAGAGGGGTGGGATGGGGAGGGTGGGAGGGAGGGAGATGCAAGAGGGAAGAGATATGGGAACATATTGTATATGTATAACTGATTCACTTTGTTATAAAGCAGAAGCTAACAAAAAAAAAAAAAAAAAAAAAAAAAGAATCAAGCTGTGGACACTCTTCCCAGAATATAAATAAAATATCATATACCTAGGCAAAAAAAAAAAAAAAATGAAAATAAATCTGTCTCCTAAAAATGCTCAGCCATCCATTGACAGGTAATACACTTTATTTCCAGATCAATGATTTATTTAGGGAAAGTGTGAAGATGGTATAATAATTCCTATAAGTTTTAAGATCACTTTTCCCAACTTTCTTGCTACTTATTTTAACTATGTGTAATCTTAAAGTAAAATATGCATCCTTAACCTCACTTCATTCCTCTTCTCCTGATAAAATTTCTTTGGCTGAAGTCCCATAGAATTTTTCATACTTTCCTTTAGGCTTGTTTATACTGTGGTTTTGCTAATAAATAGTGCATTCACCAACCTACAACACAACAGCCAATTCAAAATAATTTGGATTTCTTCTTAATGTAAAAAAATGTGTATATGGAATTTTAATATGAGGTGAGAAATAAAAGTAACTTGGCAAGCCAGTTATTTCTAAAACTGTGATTGTAAATATGAAAAACAAACTTCAATCAAATGTAATCCTTGGAGTTTTTATTTGGTTTGTTAATTAGTATGCATACTTGAATAATTATATCTACTGTCAAGATATGTTAATTTGATTGTAAGAAGATAACAACTGAAAACATTTTATTATTGTATCAGTGAACAAAAAGAAGTGTTAAAATATGACTAATTATATACTTTTTTCTATAGTAATCTCAGACTCTGCAACCAGACTTTGAGAGAAGAGAAAAATAAGGAAACACTGTCTTAAACAAACTTCCCCAACCTGCTGCAAAACACTAAAATAAATAAAAATAATTAATCCTTTTGGGACTTGGAGTCATATTTTCCAGAAATAATCTCTTTTGAAAGCAGTGGGCACACTACAGCTACCAAAATTAGTGCCAATGAGTTAAATTTCTTCTATGTCTTTTTTCTTAATTATATAATTTATTTTGTCTCTTTCCATTGCCTCTTTAAAAAAATCTTCCTTAAAATGTGTCAACCTGTTTTTTAGCTAAAGACAAGACTTGGAACTAGAAAGGGGACACTTTTGGTGATTCCTTCCCTGCTCTTTAATAACACTCAGAGAGTAGAAGAGCTATAACTCTATCTTTAGATAGAACTGATCTTCATTTATGTTAAATTACTGTTGTATGTAAAATTTTGGTAAAACTACTAGACTCAGTTTAATGTGGACAGGTGTGTTTTGGGTCCACTGTTTTATCCCAAATACAAATTGTTTAAATAAATGAATTAACTTCATTTATTTAATCCTCATGAAGGTATTAAAAGGTCAGGGTCAATAAACTTTAAAAGACTCAAAGTTAGTAAGTGGCTCAGTTGATACTCAAACCCAGGTCTTCTGAAACTAATTTGTGACCTTTGTCACTATAAAATAGGCACGTTAGCTACTGTTGTGTGGTGTACATATATTATCTCATTTAATTCTGATAATACTCTCTGATGTAAGTTTTATAATTACATTTTCTAATGAGATAATTAATACCCAGAGATGACACAACTCAGCAAGTGATCAACTTGGGAATCACACCAGCTCTTTTGAACTCCAAAAACTACAATTTGGGATGTGTCTGAATGATTTGGTCATTTGGTTCTAAGGTTAAAAAAATCTTGTTATCGGAGCCAACTATCCTATTTACCTTATATTTTACTACATTGATTAATCATATTATATTACCCAATGTTTATTACTAATCTATCAGGTCTAGCCTATGACTGACTTGATTTTGGGGTGAGGGCTCTTAAGTTCTAGAAATATGATAAAGATAAATATGTTAATTTTTAGGACCTTTAATTCTCTATGGCATTTTAAATCTTTTTTTCTTTTTAATTATGAAAATAGTATTGAACTAATAAAATAAACCGGAAAGCAAACATTTTGTTGCTCATTGCTGTAAGAATTGTGTGGCTGTCTTCACAGCTGTTAGCTCCTGACCTCTTAAATTTTGATGTTTTTTCAGCTTTATTTTCTCCCCAGGGGGAAAAAGTATGAGGCAGAAAAGAGACTTTTAAAAAGAGAGGCTCTCTTAGAACATACCAACTAAACAATACCTACATTTGAGCAGAAGCCCCCAAATTAGGTAAATGCCACATTCCTCATCTCCCACCTACAAGGGTCAGGCCCTTTAGAGCCCAGCGCTAGGAGAGTGGATCAGTGTGGGAGTGGACCTGAAAAGTGGCACAATTTCTACTGTCCCTAGCATGTGCGTATTTCTTTGTCCAGGGCAATTACTGGAACTTAAAGAGTGTTGGTGGCACCACATCTACCAGACTCGCTACCCTGACTTCTTCAATCACTACAGCAGTACAATAGAGCTAGGAAAGCTTTACCAAAAAAAAAAAAAAGAAGAAGAAGAAGAAGAAGAAGAAAAAAAGGCAAACTGAATAATTAAGCCCACTGAACTTATTGTTGAACTGTTAAATTTACAGGATTAATTCGATCATTAAAGAAAGGAAAAAAAAAAGGAAAGAAAAACAACATATTTCAACCTGGGGCGGATGAAACAAAATGCATTTTTTCCCTCTCCTTGTTAGCTAGGATGGCTCATAAATTTGATTGTATTTATGTCTACAGAGAAGTTTCCTAGGCTTTGTGGATAGGGCCTATAAAGAGCTTTAGGAGGTCTTTGTGCCTCTGAAATGTAGGTGTTGGGTTTTTGGATTTTGAGGGAAAGGCGGAACTAGGAGGATGTTTAAGAGTTTGAGTACTGTTTTCTTTAATTTTTCTTCTGCCTTAATTTTTCCTTTTTTGTTTGTTTATAGAAGTTGCAATTTCTTTTTAGAGGTTAACCTGAATTTTTCTTGCAGTCTGTGTCTTGTTAATCAAATACAAGAAGAATTTGGAAAGCTAATACAAGAAGTAGAGAAACCTCAATAATTCTATTAATTTAGTACTCTGAGATAGTTTCCGAGTAGCCATGGGAGAAATTATGTAAAAGCATAAGCTCTTAAAAGTCTCCTGATTGAAATATTATTTCAAGACCCAGATGGTAGACTGGGCATATCTATTTCCCCCTCCCCACCAAAGCTCTTTAAAATGCTAAGAAATCTACATTGAAACAACGATTATCATGGGATCGTTCATTTTATTTATTATTTCTCAAAGCATTGCCAGAAGGCTATCTGGGAGCATCTCCTTGGTGGAGACTCAGAGAGCCTTGAACAGAGCTAGATGGTATGGATAAAAGAAAGGAAGGTTGGATCACATCTTTACAGTAATTAAATGAAGGACTGTTTATAAAGCAAATGGGACAACCTCTTTCCCTATTCATGTGTATTAGGAAGCTCGTTGCAGCATCTGCTCCCGGTATAGCCTTGAGAATTGGTCTCTAAACAAAGGGAGAGATTTTCCTGACTTGTGGGAGAGGGGCAGATTTAAGGACAATAGGGATTTGAGATATTTATGAACTACCACAAAAGGAGCAGAAAGGAAGAAATGGATAGGAGAGCTCTAACCATGCCCTACTGACTTTCACAATAAATGAGAGTTTGGGCCGGTCTGTCCTCTCCCCAACCAAGGCCTGGAAAGAAAAGTTTGTCTCTTCACAAGACTCATGTACTTATAGAACCCAGAGTTCAGATTTCTCATTCAGTGTGTGTGTTGGGGGTGGGGGCGGAGAAGGGCATGTATTCATAACTTATTCAATAAATAAATATTTACTAAATGCTTAGTATGCATCAGAGAGTGTTCTAGACATGGGAATATGACAGTGAATAATGCAAAGTTCTTGCCCCTATGAAACTTACATTTTACATTCTTAACAGGGAAACATGTGTGAAGCAAATAAATTCAATTGATATACTCTAATTACATACTACTAAGGGAGAGAAAGAAAATTAAAGCAGAAGAGGGAGCCTAACAATGAAATGGTGCTGTGATGATAGGGAGTGTGGCCAGGAATTGTCTCCTGAGGAGGTGATTTTGAACAGAAACCTAAAAGAATAGAAAGGGAGAGCCATGCAGAGGAAGAACATTCTAGTCAAAGGAAAACTATTAGTGCAAAAGTTCTGAAGCAAGAGTGGAATCAATGTATACAAGGATCAGCAAGAAGGCCAGTGTGCAGGCAGTGAGAGACATGCACAGCTGCACTGGAAACTCACAAAAACTCCCTATTCTGATCAACATCATTCCTTATATATAAATTTGAATAATCAGCTAAGGATCAAGAGACCATTTACAAAAACAAAATCATGAAATAAAAAGACCAGGATGAATGAACACCTAAACCCTGATGGATAAAGGGGTTGTATAAAGAATAGAGGGGAAAATGAATTCTTAAAATTTTTAATTTAAATTGAGATGCTAAGATAACCATAAAATACTAATAGGCAACTATTAAAAAAATAGGACCAAGATGGAAATCTTAGAAGTGAAAATGTTAAAATACTGCTTTTATCTTTTATACCTATAACTCTAGTTATGAAATTATAAATATTGTTTATAACGAAGTAGAACTAGCGAAGGATTCCCAGAAGCTAAGCAAAATGGACTGATCTGAGACATAAACATAGGGAATGGGTTTCAAAGGAAGATGTTCAGAGCATCAGGCATTGTTTTTTTCTTCCTGTTGAGCTGACAGGTTTTCAGGCACACATCAATAACACACTCACTCAGTTAGGACCATGATTAGGAATGAGTTTTCCATATTTAAAAGCCAAGTCAAGTTCTTAATTTTATTTCAATGAATCAAATAATTGTATTTGGAAACAAAAGTGACAGTTCTCAAACTTAACTATTCAGACTCACTTTGAGCATTGAGTAGATCTTAACAAAGTTACCAGAAACATTCTCCTTTGTATCTGAAAACGAATGGCCACTGGGGGCTGGGGGTGGAGACGCGGGGGAAGCAGCTAGGGCAAATAAAATATATTGTTAAAATGAATACTTCTTATTAAAATTATCCTTGAAGACTATCCCCAGACTTGTCTTGATCATTCATCCTTTGGTGCCTTTGTCTTTCTTTACTTTTTCTTTGATTAGCTATATTTTACCTCACCTTTAAAAACTAGGGCAAATTTTATGTCTTACATAAAGCTCTCCTAGACCACTTGGATTTTTGTTTCTTAAACATGTCAAGGTTTGTGATTAAGGTGATGAATTTGTCCATTTGTAAATATCCCATCAGGTTAGCACTTACACATATAAGGGGTAGGCAAGAGCTACTTATCGGTCACAAATGATTGGCCACAGTGATGAAATTTTGCCAATATAAATGTTCTCCATTGGAATAAATATTATTTCTTCCAGTCAGTTCAGTTAAAATGCAAATATCCACAAGGTTAAATCTTTCACAACCTTCTGCCACTGTTTAATCAGATTACTTTCCTCAATAACAGTAAGAGCAATTAAGGAACCACACAATTTTAAGGTATTTGTTAGCCTGGAAATATTTAGCTATAAAGAATAGAGAGAAAAAACTTTGAACTAGTGGATAAAAACACAGAAATGGATTTACATATACCTATGGCAGACCACGTACATCAAAACTTTCCTAGTGTTAATTTTAGTTTTTTACACTGGTCTGTAATTTTATCTTCTGTATGTCTTTTGTGCCTAACACAGCTGCAACTTTCTTTAAGGGAAAAACTACTGTGAGCCAAATATTGTTTATCTTATAGTATATAGGCATATAGGAATCCAGAATATGTGCATATTATTTTGAAAACTCTTTTGTTTGTTTTCAGTTTTCTACAATATGACTAATAAAATATTGTAAGTAATGGGGTACATAATAACATAGTCAGTAATGCTACAAATTTTATAAAAATAATTGTCATTAGTATGTGTCTTAGTCTACCTGGGCTGCCATAATAACATACTACAGACTGGGTGCCAACAGAAATTTACTTCTCACAGTTCTGGAGGCTAGAAATCCCAGATCATGGTCCTGAGCAATCCAGTTCCTGATGAGAACTCGTTTTCTGGCTTGCAGACAGAGCGTTCTTGCTGCTTCCTCACATGCCCTTTCCTGTGTAAGTGTGTGTGTGTGTGTGTGTGTGTGTGTGTGTGTGTGTGTATGAGAGAGAGAGAGAGAGAGAGAACTTCCTCTCTGGTATTTGCTGTACACTTAAAAGGACAGTAATTATTTTCTTAAAAGGCAGTACTGCTACTGGATCAGGGCCCCATCCTTATGACCTCATTTAACCTTAGTTACTTCCATAAAGGCCCTATATCCAAATATTGTCACACTGCAGGTTAGGATTTCAAAATATGAATTTTGGAGGGACAAAAACATTCAGTTCATAACACTTTATAAGTGTTGGACAAGACTCAGGGATATCTAATGCTCATTGAATAATAAGTATTGAACCAAAGTATTGAACAATTCATCTTGTTGTTCAATTAACAAGAAATATTAATAAGATTAATACTTTTATTAAAAGTATTTGTATTTAACAGATGTTTATTGTCACCAAGGCTCTTAGTATCTCACAGTTATGGAGAAAAGTGACAAGAATAATATTTTATTGTTACATTTCTCAAAATTATTAGTGTTTTAATAATATTTTGGAGAATACAATAACTACTGAAGTAACAAATCCCAAAAGGGATGCTATGCTAAATGTAGATTCAATAGGCTAAGTCCCGTAATTTTTATCTTAATCTATTTTGTCTACATATCCAGTCAATTTTAACTATTTAAAAAATTGTGTTTCAAATGGAAAATTAGAAATTTTTTGTAAGGGTGAGAAAAGAAACTTTCTGAAACCTAGTTCCCCACTGATTGTGTATGACATAGGAGCAATCCAGAATTCCCCATGAACCACACTGTAAAACACAGAGATATCTAAGAGTTGACAAGAAGTTGGCCCACCATGGACCCTCTATGGGGAGGGATGAGATGACTTTGTAATAGAAACTTCTAAGTACTAAATTGAGAATGCAGCTGAGTTCAGAGTATCCCCATAGTAAGGCCTAGTTAATTGGTAAGAGGGAGGGATTTATGGGACTCCATCCACTAGTACAGACCATAAATTTCACCACCCTCAGATCAGATCAGATGATTGAGTTACACCTATCACTTTTTCCTGGTCAAGAGATGGGATTAACTCATTTAATCATCACAAGAACTCTAGGGACTAATTACAATTATCTTTTTCTAAATCAAGATGAAGAAAGAGAATTTCAGAGATATTTGTTAACTTGGCCATAATTATACAGCAAATAAGTGTTAGAAGATTCTAGCTTATTAAAAAATAATAATGAATGTTCTTATTTCATTTCCACCTTTGCTCTAACTTTCAGATGAGACTATTAATATAAATCAATCCCAAGCTTATGACATTTTGGGCTTAATTAAATTTAAAAATTAAGAGCATATTTAATTATTTTGAAGAAGTCAAAAACGCATTATCAGAGGCAGTATTTTCAAGATAACTCTTAAAGAATAAGTGTTTAAGGCATACACAAGAAAAAAAAAAACATTCTAGGAAGCAGGACAATGTTGTGCTGTTTAAAGTCCCATGGACAAGTATAATTTAATTAAAAATTAATTTAAAACTTTTCCTTAGTATGATGAATACACAATATTGCAGATAAAAGCTTAGAAAAATAATTTAAGTGTATTTAATATTTTCAAAGTTGTCTCTCTTTTTTGTTCTTTAAAGAAAAGGAGGATGTGATTTTTTTTTACAATAGATAATTTATTCAATATTACTTATATTCTAACTTTTATCTTTCAAATTAATTTTATCCATTAGCTATGCTATCAACATGTCTTGGCAAAATTGCTTTGAATGAATTCCTCTTGTATGAAGGGTAATACAAATTCATCAGCTTCATAGACTCCCTGATGAAATCTCAGGGGTATTTTAAAATTTAAATAAGCTATTCGGTTTTGTTGCTGAAGAAAATATAATTAAGCTGTTCTTCATGAATTTTATTCAAGGATTACTGAATTACTAATTTCCTCAAATGATAAATAAATCTTAATGCTTCCATTTACTATTAATGCTTTAATTAAGCATTGCCAACTGCTGTGTCATTTACACATGCCCCAATAGGTTAGCATGTTAAATAGCTCAATGTTCTTGTGCAAACAGAGTTGCTTTTTGCTGAATTTGCTTTCCTTATGGTTTAGACTTGTAGAACTTCAGGTCAAGTCAGGAAGATGAGTTTTCAGAAATATTTAGAGTAAAGCAACAGGCCAAAGAGTAACCCCTAAAGATAAGCTCTTATGGCTACAGAATGGTCTTTGAGAAATTGTAAAAGATTTGTTTGGATTCAAGGAAGGAAAGTAGAACTCTGAGAACAATAACAACATTCACATTTTCCAAGTATTAAATTATGTAATTAGATATTTATTTAAAAATGAGTAGGGGATGTGGGCTAACAAATGATGGTAAATGGAAATATCTGATCATGTTTGGATACAAATTAAGAAATTTGGGGTGGAATTTAAGGGGCAAGAGCAGAATGGAGCTGTGTGGCTGACAGGGTCTTGGTGCTCTGCCTGGGTGTCAGGCCTGAGCCTCTGAGGTGGGAGAGCCAAGCTCAGGACATTGGACCACCAGAGACCTCCTGGCCCCAGGTAATATCAATCTGGGGGAGCTATCCCAGAGATCTCTGTCTCAATGCCAAGACCCAGCTCCACTCAACGACCAGCAAGTTCCAGTGCTGGACACCCCATGCCAAACAACTAGCAAGAAAGGAACAAAACCCCACCCATTAGAGAGAGGCTGCCTAAAATCATAATAAGTTCACAGACACATTCCTGCCCACCTGGAAGATCCAGCCTCATCCACCGGAACACAGGCACCAGTCCCCTCCACCAGGAAGCCTACACAACCCACTGAACCAACCTTACCCACTGGGGGCAGACACCAAAAACAATGGTAAGTACAAACATGCAGGCTTCGAAAAGGAGACCCCAAACACAGTAAGTTAAGCAAAATGGGAAGACAGAAAAACACACAGCAGATGAAGGAGCAAGGTAAAAACCCACCAGACCTAACAAATGAAGAAGAAATAGGCAGTCTACCTGAAAAAGAATTCAGAGTAATGATAGTAAAGATGATCCAAAATCTTGGAAATAGAATGGAGAAAATACAAGAAACATTTAACAAGGACCTAGAAGAACTAAAAAGCAAACAAACAATGATGAACAACACAATAAATGAAATAAAAAATTCTCTAGAAGGAATCAATAGCAGAATAACTGAGGCAGAAGAAGGGATAAGTAACCTGGAATATAAAATAGTGGAAACAACTACCACAGAGCAGAATAAAGAAAAAAGAAGGAAAAGAATTGAGGATAGTTTCAGAGACCTCTGGGACAACATTAAATGCACCAACATTCGAATTATAGGGGTCCCAGAAGAGGAAGAGAAAAAGAAAGGGACTGAGAAAATATTTGAGGATATTATAGTTGAAAACTTCCCTAATATGGGAAAGGAAATACTCAATCAAGTCCAGGGAGCACAGAGAGTCCCATGCAGGATAAATCCAAGGAGAAACATGCCAAAATACATATTAATCAAACTGTCAAATATTAAATACAAAGAAAAAATATGAAAAGCAACAAGGGAAAAACAACAAATAACATAAAAGGGAATCCCCATAAGGTTAACTGCTGCTCTTTCAGCAGAAACTCTGCAAGACAGAGGGTGTGGCAGGACATATTTAAAGTGATGAAAAGGAAAAACCTATCAGCAAGATTACTCTACCCAGCAAGGATCTCATTCAGATTCAATGGAGAAATTAAAACCTTTACAGACAAGCAAAAGTTAAGAGAATTCAGCACCACCAAACCAGCTTTACAACAAATGCTAAAGGAACTTCTCTAGGCAGGAAACATAAGAGAAGGAAAAGACCTACAATAACAAACCAAAACAATTAAAAAATTGGTAATAGGAACATACATATCGATAATTACCTTAAATGTAAATGGATTAAATGCTCCAACCAAAAGACACAGACTGGCAAATGGATACAAAAACAAGACCTGCATATATGCTGTCTTCAAGGGACCCACTTCAGACCTAGGGACACATACAGACTGAAAGTGTGGGGATGGAAAAAGATATTCCATGCAAATGGAAATCAAAAGAAAGCCGGAGTAGCGATTCTCATTTCAGAGAAAATAGACTTTAAAATAAAGAATATTACAAGAGACAAAGAAGGACACTACATAATGATCAAGGGATAAAATCAAGAAGAAGATATAACAATTGTAAATATTTATGCACCCAACATAGTAGCACCTCAATACATAAGGCAAATACTAACAGCCATAAAAGGGGAAATTGACAGTACCACAATCATAGTAGGGGACTTTAACATCCCCCTTTCACCAATGGACAGATCATCCAAAATGAAAATAAATAAGGAAACACAAGCTTTAAATGATATATTAAATAAGATGGACTTAATTGATATTTATAGGACATTCCATCCAAAAACAACAGAATATACTTTCTTCTCAAGTGCTCATGAAACATTCTCCAGGATAGTTCATATCTTGGGTCACAAATCAAGGCTTGGTAAATTTAAGAAAATTGAAATTGCATCAAGTATCTTTTCTGACCACAACGCTATGAGACTAGATATCAATTACAGGAAAAAAAATAGATATCAATTACAGTAAAAAGTAAAAACACATGGAGACTAAATAATACACTACTAAATAACCAAGAGGTCACTGAAAAAATAAAAGAGGAAATCAAAAAATACCTAGAAATAAATGACACTGAAAACACGATGACCCAAAAACTATGGGATGCAGCAAAAGCAGTTCTAAGAGGGAAGTTTATAGCATTACAATCCTATCTCAAGAAACAAGAAAAATCTCAAATAAACAACCTAAACTTACACCTAAAGCATTTAGAGAAAGAAGAAGAAGAACAACAACAAAACTCCAAAATTAGCAGAAGGAAAGAAATCATAAAGATCAGATCAGAAGTAAATGAAAAAGTAATGAAGGAAATGATAGCAAAAATCAATAAAACTAAAATCTGATTCTGTGAGAAAATGAACAAAATTGATAAACCATTAGCCAGACTCATCAAGAAAAAAAGGGAGAAGATTCAAATCAACAGAATTAGAAATGAAAAAGGACAAGTAACAACTGACGCTGTAGAAATACAAAGGATCTTGAGAAATTACTACAAGCAACTATATGCCAATAAAATGGACAACCTGGAAGAAATGGACCAATTCTTAGAAAAGCACAACCTTCTGACACTGAACCAGGAAGGAATAGAAAATATAAACAGACCAATCACAAGCACTGAAATTGAGACTGTGATTAAAAATCTTCCAACAATCAAAAGCCCAGGACCAGATGGCTTCACAGGCAAATTCTATCAAACATTTAGAGAAGAGCTAACACCTATCCTTCTCAGACCCTTCCAAAATATAGCAGAGGGAGGAACACTCCCAAACTCATTCTACGAGGCCACCATCACCCTGATACCAAAACCAGACAAAGATGTCACAAAGAAAGAAAACTACAGACCAATATCACTGATGAATATAGATACAAAAATCCTCAACAAAATACTGGCAAACAGAATCCAACAGCCCATTAACAGGATCCTACACCATGATCAAGTGGGGTTTATCCCAGGAATGCAAGGATTCTTCAATATATACAAATCAATCAATGTGATAAACCATATTAACAAATTGAAGGAGAAAAACCATATGATTATCTCAATAGATGAAGAAAAAGCTTTTGACAAAATTCAACACCTGTTTATGATAAAACCCTTCCAGAAAGTAGGCATAGAGGGAACTTACCTCAGCATAATAAAGACCATATATGACAAACCCACAGCCAACATCGTTCTCAATGGTGAAAAACTGAAACCATTTCCACTAAGATCAGGAACAAGGCAAGGTTGCCCACTCTCACCAGTATTATTCAACATAGTGTTGGAAGTTTTAGCCACAGCAATCAGAAAAGAAAAAGAAATAAAAGGAATCCAAATTGGAAAAGAAGAAGTAAAACTGTCACTGTTTGCAGATGACATGACACTCTACATGGAGAAACCCATGGAGATTCCTACATGGAGATGCTACCAGAAGACTACTAGAGCTAATCAATGAATTTGGTAAAGTAGCAGGATAAAAAATTAATGCACAGAAATCTCTTGCATTCCTATACACTAATGATGAACAATCTGAAAGAGAAATTAAGGAAATAATCCCATTTACCACTGCAACAAAAAGAATAAAATACCTAGGAATAAACCTACCTAAGAAGACAAAAGAACAGTATGCAGAAAACTATAAGACACCGATGAAAGAAAGATGAAACAAACAGATGGGGAGATATACCATGTTGTTGGATTCGATGAATCAACATTGTGAAAATGACTGTACTATCCAAAGTAATCTACAGATTCAGTGCAATCCCTATCAAACTACCACTGGCATTTTTCACAGAACTAGAACAAAAAATTTCACAATTTGTATGGAAACACAAAAGACCCCAAAGAGCCAAAGCAATCTTGACAAAGAAAAACGGAGCTGGAGAAATCAGGCTCCCTGACTTCAGACTATACTCCAAAGCTACGGTCATCAAGACAGTATGGTGCCGGCACAAAAACAGAAATATAGATCAATGGAACAGGATAGAAAGCCCAGAGATAAACCTACGCACATATGGTCACTTTATCTTTGATAAAGGAGGCAAGAATATATAATGGAGAAAAGACAGTCTGTTCAATAAGTGGTGCTGGGAAAACTGGACAGCTACATGTAAAAGAATGAAATTAGAAAACTCCCTAACACTATATGCAAAAATAAACTCAAAATAGATTAAAGACCTAAATGTAAGGCCAGACACTCTAAAACTCTTAGAGGAAAACACAGGCAGAACACTCTATGACATAAATCACAGCAAGATCCTTCTTGACCCACCTCCTAGAGAAATGGAAACAAAATTTAAAAAAAGACAAATGGGACCTAATGAAACTTAAAAGCTTTTGCACAGCAAAGGAAACCATAAACAAGACGAAATGAGAACCCTCAGAATGGGAGAAAATATTTGCAAACAAAGCTACTGACAAAGGATTAATCTCCAAAATATACAAGCAGCTCATGCAGCTCAATATGGAAAAAACAAACAACCCAATCCAAAAATGGGCAGAAGACCTAAATAGACATATCCCCAAATAAGATATACAGATTGCCAACAAACACATGAAAGGATGTTCAACATCACTAATCATTAGAGAAATGCAAATGAAAACTACAATGAGGTATCACCTCACACCAGTCAGAATGGCCATCATCAGAAAATCTACAAACAATAAAAGCTGGAAAGTGTGTGGAGAAAAGGAAACTCTCTTTCACTGCTGGTGGGAATGTAAATTGATACAGCCATTATGGAGAACAGTATGGGTTTCCTTAAAAATAGAACTACCATGTGACCCAGAAATCCCACTACTGGGCATATACCCTGAGAAAACCATAATTCAAAATGAGTCATGTACCATGATGTTCATTGCAGCTCTATTTACAATAGCCAGGACATGGAAGCAACCTACGTGTCCATCGACAGATGAATGGATAAAGAAGATGTGGCACATATGTACAATGGACTATTACTCAGCCATAAAGAGAAACGAAATTGAGTTATTTGTAGTGAGGTGGATAGATCTAGAGTCTGTCATACAGAGTGAAATAAGTCAGAAAGAGTAAAACAAATACCGTATGCTTACACATATGTATGGAATCTAAAAAAAAAGAAAAATCGTTCTGACGAACCTAGGGGCAGGACAGGAATAAAGACTCAGATGTAGGGAATGGACTTGAGGACACGGGGATGGGGAAGGGTAAGCTGGGATGAAGTGAGAGAGTGGCATTGACATATATATGCTACCAATTGTAAAATAGATAGCTAGTGGGAAGTAGCCTCATAGCACAGGGAGATCAGCTTGGTTCTTTGTGACCACCTGGAGGGGTGGGATAGGGAGGGTGGGATGGAGACACGAGAGGGAGGAGATATGGGGATATATGTATACATATAGCTGATTCACTTTGTTATACAGCAGAAACTAACACACCATTGTAAAGCAATTATACTCCAATAAAGATGTTAATAAATAAATAAATAAAAGAATAAAAGCAAAGTGCTCTATGTGCACTATGTATTTTTACCAAAAAAACCAAGAAAAAAAGAAATTTGGGTAAAAAAGTAACAAATCCAAAAAGTAAAGCTAAGCAGAATAAAACAAGAAACAATCCTTTACAAGTATTATCAACTTCAAAGAAAAGAAAAATAATTTCTTTTCCTTTTTCAAATATAATGTAAAGTAAATGTTTAGCAGAGATTAAGTGGTGGCATGACTTCTGCTACTTCAGATTAATGGTTGACATGTATTGACCAATGATCCATCATATATACATGAGATATTAAAGTTGAAATGTACTTTTTAAACACTTGATCAAATAGAAGGCTTGTCTAGTTAATATATCAATACATATTCAAAACATCAGGTTTTAGACTTGCAGACTAAATGTTCTTATTCAGCAACCTTCTATTGGAATTAATTTTTGAGGAACCCATGTTCTAGTTAGGGCAATAGACACTAATTATGCCAAAATGACATAAATGTTTTGATAGAGATATCGTTTAGCACATGCATTTTCCAAAGGTATGTATGTCATTTAGCTGAGTCTCAAACATAAGAAAATATTTATCAGCCTTGAAAAGGTGGGTGAGAGTATAGCTATAGCATTAATAAAATACAGAAGTGTGAGAAAAGTGCCCTCTTCAGGTAATCACTGGAGTATAAGTTGCATTGGAGAAGACCATTTTATTCTTTTTAACTTTATTATACCCTGGATAACAAAAATGGAGGTTTTTGATTATTGTAAAGCTGACAGGACTTGCCAGCATCTTTTTAATAGAATCATTGATACATATCCACTAAGTAAACTAGTTTTTCAATTTAACTGACTCATGTGACAAGAATAAGATATTTACACCCCAACACAAGGACTGAATAATAATATAAAAAATATGTCCTTGTGTATGTTCACCTTTGGAATGAACCAACCCCAAGCATCAAAAAACTAGAGCCAAAAACTTCAAGTCTCCAGTAAATCTAGACCCTAAGTATGCTCCTTTAACTACATGACAGAATTCTGTTAGTGAACCTCAGAATTAACTTTCAGGTAAATGTTCTGTTTACGTACCATCCCTTTTAACTGATAATCTACTTCCTTAGCCTAAATTCTTATCAGGATTTGTAGTCCTTTTCACAGCAGCACGAAAAGCACTCAGGAAAGAAAAGGACAGCCTCTGGGCAAAAGTAGCAGCCTTCCAAGTGAACAGGCAGAACACCTGGAACACAGATGCCCTGCTATTGAAAAGACCCATTGATAGAATCCTACATAATTTCTTAAGTTTGGGGTGATGGAGAAAGAGAATAGTCTATTTAAATGACACTTTTACTTATTTTATGTTCCTTTACCTATAGAAGGCCCTAAATTTACAGTATTGTTATATTTAGGCCATTGCAGCATATGCCCTATAGGCAATACTAAGAGAGGTATAAGTCAAAAGTCCAGAGGTTGAAAGTGTGGAAGAGCTTATTGGAATAGGTACTGATTTTTTCCATACAGAATCAATATGTATTTATTAAACACCTTTGTGCAAGGAATTGTTCAAAGTTCTGTACAGATATTCTTGCTCTCATGGAGCTTATATTTTAAGAGTAGATGTTAAAATTAGGAAAATTCCCCAAAGTAGATAGTCTAACGGGATCATCAATGGCACCTAGAGTTATGGAGCAAATGTGTAGCAGTTCCACCTCACTTCTCCAATATTGCTTTCTTTTTGAAGGACCTCCTCAAAAGGTTTGACTGAATATTGCCCATTGTGGTAAACTTCCAAGAATACAAGAGCTTCTTACTACTTTACAATGACCCAGCTTATTCTCATATCAAAGAAAAAGTAGGGTTTGGCAGAAGGGTAAAATTTGGCCTGTAACAAGTGAACTCCAAGATGTGGACCTCAGCCCTGGTGCAAGCTTCTCTATAAAGGTGGCTCTTGTGGTACAGGAGTCTCAGTTTTCTGGCACCATTAATGCCTTAGCCCACTATCATATCAGTCTTTCAAAATCTTAGATGCATTTTCTGTTTATTTTGCAGTCTTTTTTTTTTTTTTTTACTTTGTTATGCTCTTCTCAAGGTAAGAATTGTATCATAACACCTCTTGTGCTTAGCATAAAATCGCTGTTCAATCGATATTTGTTTAACAAATTTGAGGAAATTACTATAAATAATGTACTACTATTATAAAACATAATCAATAATACTTATGATGGTGAAAGATTATAATCATTCTAAATGTTCACTAAGCAGACTATTACACAGTCATTATAAAGAGGTATATATATATATAATATATAATACTTTCATATAATTTTTACTGAAATACCATGATACAAATTACACATAAAGTATTACACTAAACATTTTAATTTTTTAAAGCCTAGTCATAAAGTTAAAGGCTGGAAAAAATTATATTATTATTGGTTATCTTTAGGTAGTAAGACGATGGAAGATATTGTTTTACTTTTTCATTATCTCATCCCGCATTTTGCAATTTTTCTTTAATATCTATGACTTTTATAGAATGAAAATATAAAGAAATAATTTTAAAACTTTTTAAAAACTTTTTTTTAATGCCAACATGTATCCCACAAGTTTTTATTCATTTATTTATTTTGTAGCCTCGTGTCACTGATATATTAATGACAATTTATTTAACATTACACTAACAGGTCAAAAAAATAGAAATACAAGGGGAAGGGAAAAAAGAAGTGGCAGGAAAGACATTAACAATTACAATTACACATTATAATTACTAGTATAAGTACTAAT